>NC_080188.1:101986569-102198529 GCF_030028045.1 Hippopotamus amphibius kiboko | reverse complement strand
CAGCTGTGCGTGGTGTGAACGGGCCAAAATGACACCTGGCAGCTGTGACAGCCTCGCCACGCTGGTTACCACTGTGTGGTGGCATCCCACTGGGTGGTGTATGACTGGGCCAAGGTGACAACCAGCAGCCATGAAGGCATCACTACATGGGTGACATTCGTGAGTTGAAACCCCACTGGGTGGGGTGTGCCCAGGCCTAGGTGAAACATGGCGGCCGTGAGGGCCTCAAGACACTGGTGACCCACATGAGGTGGTATCCTGCTGGGTGGGGTGTGCCCATGCCGAGGTGACACCTGGTTGCTATGATTGCCCTGCAACGTGGGTTACCAGTGCTGGGTGGGGTGCACCCAGGTTGAGGTGACACATGGTTTATGTGACAGATGAGCAATATGGGTGGCATGTGTAAGGTGACACTCCACTGGGGAGGGTGTGACCAGGCTGAGGTGACACCTTGTGGCTGTGATGGCCTTGCCATGTGGTTGGCATGTATGAGGTAGCACCCCACCATGTAGGGAGTGATGGGGCCGAGGTTCCACCAGGCCACTGTAATGTCCTCAACATGTGGGTGACCAATGAGAGGTAGCATCCCACCAGGTGGGGTGTGCCCAGGCCTAGGTGACACCGGGCAGCCATGATGGCCTCACATTTCAGTGACTCCTGCGAAGTGGCATTGCACACGGCGAGGTGCACCTGGGTTGAGGTGACACCTGATGACAGTGATGGACTCACCACACGGGTGGCTTGCATGAGGTGACACACTGGAGGACAGAGTGTGATTGAGCTAAGGTGACACCTGGTGGCTGTGGTGTCCTCATCACATGGGTGGCATGCAAGAGATGACACCCCACCAGGTGTGGTGTCATGGGGATGAGGTGACAGCTAGTGGCTGTGACTGCATTGTCATGTGGGTGGCACATGTGAGGTAGCACCCCATCAGGTAGGCAGAGTTGGGGCCGAGGTGACACATGGTGGCTGTGACGGCCTCACCACATGGGTGACCTGCATGAGGTGGCATTCCACCATGAGGCGTGTGTCTGGGCCATTTTGACACCCAGTGTCTGTGATGTCCTCACCACGCGGGTGGCTCATGCAAGGTTTCACCATGCCAGGTGGTGTGTCATGGGGCTGAGGTGACACACCATGGTCATGATGACCTTGCCATGCTGGTGACATATGTGAGGTGGTACCTGACCTGGTGGAGATTGTCAGGACTGAAGTGACACCTGGCGGCCATGATGGGTTTGCCACACAGGTGACCCATGTGAGGTGGCCCCCTGATGGGTGGAGTGCAATGGGGCTGAGGTGACACCTGGTGGCTGTGACGGCCTTGCCATGTGGGTGGCCTGTATGAGGTAGCACCCCACCAGGTAGGGAGTGATGGGGCCGAGTTTCCACCAGGCCACAGTAATGTCCTGAACATGCGGGTGACCAATGAGATGTAGCATCCCACCAGGTGAGGTGTGCCCAGGCCTAGGTGACACCTGGCAGTGTGTTGGCCTCACCACATGGGTGACCCTGGCAGGCTGGAACCCCACTGGGCAGGTGTTTGTGGGCCAAGGTCAAACACAGGTTCTGTGATGGCCTCACCACATGGGTGGCACCCCACCGGGTTGGGTGTGCCCAGGCCAGGGTGACACTCAGGGGCCATGACAGCCTTACCACGTGGGTGACCAGTGTGATGTGGCAATCTGTTGGGCAGCACATGACTGTGCCAAAGTGACACCTGGTGGCTGTGATGGCCTCACCATGCAGGTGACCTGTACAAGGCCTCACCGCATGGGTGGCATGCATGAGGTTGCTCTCCACTGGGCAGAGTGTCCCAAGGCCGAGGTGACACCTGCTGGCCATGATGGCCTCACCATGCGGGTGGCACATGTGGAGTGGCATCCCTCTGGGTGGGATTTGCCCAGGCCGAGGTCAAACCCCACTTCCATTATGGCCTCAATACGTGGGTGACCCACATGAGGTTGCACCCAGCTGGGCGGGTTGTGCCAGTTCTGAGGTGAAACCCAGTGGGCATGAAGGCCTAGCCACACGGGAGACCCACACCTGGTGGCACACAGCCAGGCAGTGTGTAACTGGGCTGAGGTGACACCCAGTGACCATTACGGCCTTGCCTCATGGGTGATATGTGTAAAGTGGCACTCTGTGGGGTGGGGTGTGACCAGGCCTAAGTGACACCCTGGCCATGAGGGTCTTGCCACGTGCATCACCTGCATGATGTGGCTCCCCACTGGGCAGGGTGTGAAGTAGCCGAGGTGAAACTTGGCCTCCTGACACATCACCATGCAGGTGGCATGTGCGAAGTGTCACCGTGATGGGTGGGGTGTGACCAGGTCTAGGTGACACCCAGCTGCCATGCAGGCCTCATCAGGCAGATGCACCACAGTATGTGGCACTCCTCCAGTTGGTGTGTGCCCAGGCAAAAGTGAATCCCAGCATTCATGAGGGCATCAATATGTGGGTGACCCATGCGAGGTGGCAGCCCCCAGGTGATGTGTGACTGGGCTGAGGTGAAACCCAATGGAATGTCAGCCTCACCACATAGGTGACCCTGGTGTGGTGGCATCCCACGAGGCAGCATGTGCCCAGGCCAAGGTCAAACACAGCTTCTGTGATGACCTTGTCTCTCAGGTGACAGGTGCAAGGTGGCTCCCCATCAGGTGGCATGTGCCTGGGCTGAGGTGACAGCCAGCAGCTATGATGTACTTGCCACGTGGGTTACCTATGTGAGGTGGCACCCCACTGGGTGGATATGCCCAGGTTGATGTGACACCTGGCAGCCCTGATGGCCTCAGCACGTGGGTGACTGATGTGAGGTGGCAACCTGCTAGGTGGGGTGTGATGGATCTGAGGTGACATCTGGCAGCCATAATGGCCTTGCAACATGGGTGGCACATGCAAAGTGGCACACCGCAGGTGGGATGTGAGGGGGTCTAGGTGACATCCGGTGGCTTTGCTGGTGCAGCTATGTGTGTGACAAGTGCAAGGGTGCACCCATCTGGGTGGGGTGTTACTGGACCGAGGTTACACCTTGTGACCATAATGGCCTCAGCACTTGGGTGGTATGCATGATGTGGCACCCTGCCAGCAGGGTGTGATGGGGCCAATGGACATCCCGTGGTTGTGACAGCCTCTCAACACGGATGACCCATGTGAGGTGGCTTTTTGCCGGGCAGGGTGTGACTGAGCTGAGGTGACATCTGGCAGCCATTACAGCCTCACCACATGGGTGACCCATGCGTGGTGGCATCCTGTTGGGCTGGATGTGCCTGGGCCTAGGTGACAGCCTGTTGCCGTGAGGGCCATGCCACAAGTGTGACCCTTGTGAGATGGCACTCTGGTGGGTGGGGTGTGCATGGGCCTAGGTGCCACCTGGTGGCCGAGAGGGCCTCGCAACCCAGGTGACCCTCACGAGAGGGCACCCTGCCTGATGGGATGTGCCCAATTCAAGGTGATACCTGATGGTCATGACAGCATCACCACATGCATGGCATGCGCAAGGTGGTACACTGTTGGGCTGTGTTTGATAATCCTAGGTGACACCCTGTGGCCATCATGGCCTTGCCATGTGGGTGGCATGCATGAAGTGGCTCCAGGCCACACATGGTGTCCCTGGGCTGAGGTGAGACCTGGCAACACTGACGGCCTCACCACATGGCTTACACATGTAAGGTGGCACCCCACAGGGTGGATGTGCCTGGGCTGAGGTGAGGCCTGATATCCCTGGTGGCCTCACCACATGGGTGAATCACATGAGTTGACACCCCACCAGGCAGGGTGTGGTGGGGCTGAAGTGACACCCAGCAGCTGTAATGGCCTTGCAATGTGGGTGGAAGCTGCAAAGTGCCACCGCTCTGGGCAGGGTGTAAGGGTGCCGAGGTGACCCATGGTGCTGTGATGGCCCAGCTACATGGGTGGCAAGTGCAAGGTTGCACCCCACCAGGTGGGGTGTTACAGGGCCGAGGTGGCACCTGGTGGCTGTGATGGCCTCACCACTTGGGTGGCACACACATGGTAGCACCCTGCCAGGCAAGGTGCGATGGGGCCAATGGACACCCTGTGGCTGTGACAGCCTTGCAACCCTGGTGACCTATACTAGGTGGCTTCCTGCTGGCAGGTTGTGACCGAGCTGAGGTGACACCCGGCAGCAGTGATGGCCTTGCCACATGGGTGACCTGCAAGAGGTGGCACCATGCTGTGTGGGTTGTGACCAGGCCAAGGGGACACCTGGTGGCCATGACAGCCTCACCACAATCGTAGCAAGTGTGAGATTGCACCCTGCAGGCTGCAGTGTGACCAGGCCAAAGTGATCCACAGCAGCTGTGAGAGCCACATCACATGGGTGACCCTTGCAAAGTGGCACCCCGTTAGGTGGTGTGTGACTGGTCCAAGGTGATGCCCAGTGGCCATGAGGACCTCACCACATGGGTGACCCACATGAGCTGGCACCCTGCCTGGCAGGGTGTAACCAGGCCAAGGTGACATCTGGTGGCATAGAGGTGCTCACAACGTGAGTAACCATGCGAGGTGGCATCTCACATGGTGGGGTATGCCCGGGTTGAGGTGACACACTTTGACCGAGACAGACTTGCAGCACAGGTGGCATGCACCAGGTGACACCCCACTGTGCAGTGTGTGATCGGGCTGAGGTGACACCTGGTGGCTGTGATGGTCTCGTCCTGAGGGAAGCACATGCTAGTTGACACCCTGGCAGGTGGGTATTGACCAGGAAGAGGTGACACCCAGTGGCCGTGATGGCCTCACTACATGGGGGACACACAAGAGATGACATGGTGCCAGGTGTGGTGTCACAGGGACAAGGTGGCACCTAGTGGTGTGATTGCCTAGCTATGCGGGTGGCACATCAAGGTGGCACCTGGCAGGGTGGGGAATGACTGGGCTGAAGTGACACCCAGTGGCCATGATGGCCAAGCCATGTGAGTAGCATGCACAATGTAGCACCCCATGGGGCAGTGTCTGAGTGGGCTTAGGTGACACCTCGCGGCCTTGATAGCCTCACCATGCTGGTGACATGGGTGAGGTAGCACCTTGCCTGGTGGGGTGTGACGTGGCTGAGATGACACATGGTGGTCATGATCCCTTGCCTCTTAGGTGGCTCCAGCATGGTGGCACCCTGCTGTGAAAGCTATGAAGGGGTCAAGGTGACATCCCATGGCTATGACAGCCTCACCACATGGGTGACCCAAGTGAGGTGGCTCCCCACAAGACATGGTGTGACTGAGCTAAGCTGTCACCCAGTGGCAGTGATGGCTTCTCCATGCAGGTGACCCATACGAGGTGGTACCCCACTGGGTGGTGTGTGAAGCAACCAAGGTGACACCCAGCAGCTGTGAGGGCCTCATCACGTGGGTGATCTGTGCATGGTGGCTCCCCACCAGGCAGTGTGTGCTCAGGCAGAGGAGACATCTGGCAGCCATGACAGCCTCACCATGCAGTTGACCTTTGCCAGGTGGCAACCTGCGGGATGGGGTGTGACCATGCAGACGTGACACCCAGCGGTGTGACCACCTTGCCATGCAGGTGCCATGTTGAGGTGACATTCTCCTGGGCAGGGAGTGACGGGGCTGAATATTGGTGGCCGTGAGTGCTGCACCATGTGGGTGGCACATGCTAGGTGACATCCCAATGGGCAAGGTGTACCCAGGCCGAGGTGACACTCAGTGGCTGTGAAGGCCTCACAACACAGGTGACCCATGCGATTTGGAATCCTGCATGGTGTGGTGTGACTGGGTTGACATGACACAGTGACCACATTGGACTTGCAATGTGGGTGGCATGCGTGAGGTTAGCCCTGCCAGGTAGGGTGTGATTGGGCTGAGGTGACACCCGGCAGCCATGATGGGCTTGCCACATGGATGGCACACAAGAGATGACACCCCACTGTGCATGGTGTCATGGGGATGAGGTAAAACACTATGGCCGTTACTGCCTCACCATGTGGGTAGCACATGTGAGGTCGCACCCTACCAGGCCTAGAGTGATGGGGCCAAAGTGAAACATGGTGGCTGAGATGACTTGCCACGTGGGTGGCTAGCACGAGGTGGCACCCAGCTGTGTGTGGTGTGAACGGGCCAAAATGACACCTGGCAGCTGTGACAGCCTCGCCACGCTGGTTACCGCTGTGTGGTGGCATCCCACTGGGTGGTGTATGACTGGGCCAAGGTGACAACCAGCAGCCATGAAGGCCTCACTACATGGGTGACATTCGTGAGTTGAAACCCCACTGGGTGGGGTGTGCCCAGGTCTAGGTGAAACATGGCAGCCGTGAGGGCCTAAACACACTGGTGACCCGCATGAGGTGGTATCCTGCTGGGTGGGGTGTGCCCATGCCGAGGTGACACCTGGTTGCTATGATTGCCCTGCAACGTGGGTTACCAGTGCTGGGTGGGGTGCACCCAGGTTGAGGTGACACATGGTTTATGTGACAGATGAGCAATATGGGTGGCATGTGTAAGGTGACACTCCACTGGGGAGGGTGTGACCAGTCTGAGGTGACACCTTGTGGCTGTGATGGCCTTGCCATGTGGTTGCCATGTATGAGGTAGCACCCCACCATGTAGGGAGTGATGGGGCCGAGGTTCCACCAGGCCACTGTAATGTCCTCAACATGCGGGTGACCAATGAGATGTAGCATCCCACCAGGTGGGGTGTGCCCAGGCCTAGGTGACACCTGGCAGCCATGATGGCCTCACATTTCAGTGACTCCTGTGAAGTGGCATTGCACACGGCGAGGTGCACCTGGGTTGAGGTGACACCTGATGACTGTGATGGACTCACCAAATGGGTGGCTTGCATGAGGTGACACACTGGAGGACAGAGTGTGATTGAGCTAAGGTGACACCTGGTGGCTGTGGTGTCCTCATCACATGGGTGGCATGCAAGAGATGACACCCCACCAGGTGTGGTGTCATGGGGATGAGGTGACAGCTAGTGGCTGTGACTGCATTGTCATGTGGGTGGCACATGTGAGGTAGCACCACATCAGGTAGGCAGAGTTGGGGCCGAGGTGACACATGGTGGCTGTGACGGCCTCACCACATGGGTGACCTGCATGAGGTGGCATTCCACCATGAGGCGTGTGTCTGGGCCATTTTGACACCCAGTGTCTGTGATGTCCTCACCACGCGGGTGGCTCATGCAAGGTTTCACCATGCCAGGTGGTGTGTCTTGGGGCTGAGGTGACACACCATGGTCATGATGACCTTGCCATGCTGGTGACATATGTGAGGTGGTACCTGACCTGGTGGAGATTGTCAGGACTGAAGTGACACCTGGCGGCCATGATGGGTTTGCCACACAGGTGACCCATGTGAGGTGGCCCCCTGATGGGTGGAGTGCAATGGGGCTGAGGTGACACCTGGTGGCTGTGACGGCCTTGCCATGTGGGTGGCCTGTATGAGGTAGCACCCCACCAGGTAGGGAGTGATGGGGCCGAGTTTCCACCAGGCCACAGTAATGTCCTGAACATGCAGGTGACCAATGAGATGTAGCATCCCACCAGGTGAGGTGTGCCCAGGCCTAGGTGACACCTGGCAGTGTGTTGGCCTCACCACATGGGTGACCCTGGCAGGCTGGAACCCCACTGGGCAGGTGTTTGTGGGCCAAGGTCAAACACAGGTTCTGTGATGGCCTCACCACATGGGTGGCACCCCACCGGGTTGGGTGTGCCCAGGCCAGGGTGACACTCAGGGGCCATGACAGCCTTACCACGTGGGTGACCAGTGTGATGTGGCAACCTGTTGGGCAGCACATGACTGTGCCAAAGTGACACCTGGTGGCTGTGATGGCCTCACCATGCAGGTGACCTGTACAAGGCCTCACCGCATGGGTGGCATGCATGAGGTTGCTCTCCACTGGGCAGAGTGTCCCAAGGCCGAGGTGACACCTGCTGGCCATGATGGCCTCACCATGCGGGTGGCACATGTGGAGTGGCATCCCTCTGGGTGGGATTTGCCCAGGCCGAGGTCAAACCCCACTTCCATTATGGCCTCAATACGTGGGTGACCCACATGAGGTTGCACCCAGCTGGGCGGGTTGTGCCAGTTCTGAGGTCAAACCCAGTGGGCATGAAGGCCTAGCCACACGGGAGACCCACACCTGGTGGCACACAGCCAGGCAGTGTGTAACTGGGCTGAGGTGACACCCAGTGACCATTACGGCCTTGCCTCATGGGTGATATGTGTAAAGTGGCACTCTGTGGGGTGGGGTGTGACCAGGCCTAAGTGACACCCTGGCCATGAGGGTCTTGCCATGTGCATCACCTGCATGATGTGGCTCCCCACTGGGCAGGGTGTGAAGTAGCCGAGGTGAAACTTGGCCTCCTGACACATCACCATGCAGGTGGCATGTGCGAAGTGTCACCGTGATGGGTGGTGTGTGACCAGGTCTAGGTGACACCCAGCTGCCATGCAGGCCTCATCAGGCAGATGCACCACAGTATGTGGCACTCCTCCAGTTGGTGTGTGCCCAGGCAAAAGTGAATCCCAGCATTCATGAGGGCATCAACATGTGGGTGACCCATGCGAGGTGGCAGCCCCCAGGTGATGTGTGACTGGGCTGAGGTGAAACCCAATGGAATGTCAGCCTCACCACATAGGTGACCCTGGTGTGGTGGCATCCCACGAGGCAGCATGTGCCCAGGCCAAGGTCAAACACAGCTTCTGTGATGACCTTGTCTCTCAGGTGACAGGTGCAAGGTGGCTCCCCATCAGGTGGCATGTGCCTGGGCTGAGGTGACAGCCAGCAGCTATGATGTACTTGCCACGTGGGTTACCTATGTGAGGTGGCACCCCACTGGGTGGATATGCCCAGGTTGATGTGACACCTGGCAGCCCTGATGGCCTCAGCACGTGGGTGACTGATGTGAGGTGGCACCCTGCTAGGTGGGGTGTGATGGATCTGAGGTGACATCTGGCAGCCATAATGGCCTTGCAACATGGGTGGCACATGCAAGGTGGCACACCGCAGGTGGGATGTGAGGGGGTCTAGGTGACATCCGGTGGCTTTGATGGTGCAGCTATGTGTGTGACAAGTGCAAGGGTGCACCCATCTGGGTGGGGTGTTACTGGACCGAGGTTACACCTTGTGACCATAATGGCCTCAGCACTTGGGTGGTATGCATGATGTGGCACCCTGCCAGCAGGGTGTGATGGGGCCAATGGACATCCCGTGGTTGTGACAGCCTCTCAACACGGATGACCCATGTGAGGTGGCTTTTTGCCGGGCAGGGTGTGACTGAGCTGAGGTGACATCTGGCAGCCATTACAGCCTCACCACATGGGTGACCCATGCGTGGTGGCATCCTGTTGGGCTGGATGTGCCTGGGCCTAGGTGACAGCCTGTTGCCGTGAGGGCCATGCCACAAGTGTGACCCTTGTGAGATGGCACTCTGGTGGGTGGGGTGTGCATGGGCCTAGGTGCCACCTGGTGGCCGAGAGGGCCTCGCAACCCAGGTGACCCTCACGAGAGGGCACCCTGCCTGATGGGATGTGCCCAATTCAAGGTGATACCTGATGGTCATGACAGCATCACCACATGCATGGCATGCGCAAGGTGGTACACTGTTGGGCTGTGTTTGATAATCCTAGGTGACACCCTGTGGCCATCATGGCCTTGCCATGTGGGTGGCATGCATGAAGTGGCTCCAGGCCACACATGGTGTCCCTGGGCTGAGGTGAGACCTGGCAACACTGACGGCCTCACCACATGGCTTACACATGTAAGGTGGCACCCCACAGGGTGGATGTGCCTGGGCTGAGGTGAGGCCTGATATCCCTGGTGG
The DNA here is from genome assembly GCF_030028045.1 of Hippopotamus amphibius kiboko. Taxonomy (NCBI): domain Eukaryota; kingdom Metazoa; phylum Chordata; class Mammalia; order Artiodactyla; family Hippopotamidae; genus Hippopotamus; species Hippopotamus amphibius. The sequence continues at coordinate 102,188,724 of NC_080188.1, read as the reverse complement.
CCTCACCACATGGGTGAATCACATGAGTTGACACCCCACCAGGCAGGGTGTGGTGGGGCTGAAGTGACACCCAGCAGCTGTAATGGCCTTGCAATGTGGGTGGAAGCTGCAAAGTGCCACCGCTCTGGGCAGGGTGTAAGGGTGCCGAGGTGACCCATGGTGCTGTGATGGCCCAGCTACATGGGTGGCAAGTGCAAGGTTGCACCCCACCAGGTGGGGTGTTACAGGGCCGAGGTGGCACCTGGTGGCTGTGATGGCCTCACCACTTGGGTGGCACACACATGGTAGCACCCTGCCAGGCAAGGTGCGATGGGGCCAATGGACACCCTGTGGCTGTGACAGCCTTGCAACCCTGGTGACCTATACTAGGTGGCTTCCTGCTGGCAGGTTGTGACCGAGCTGAGGTGACACCCGGCAGCAGTGATGGCCTTGCCACATGGGTGACCTGCAAGAGGTGGCACCATGCTGTGTGGGTTGTGACCAGGCCAAGGGGACACCTGGTGGCCATGACAGCCTCACCACAATCGTAGCAAGTGTGAGATTGCACCCTGCAGGCTGCAGTGTGACCAGGCCAAAGTGATCCACAGCAGCTGTGAGAGCCACATCACATGGGTGACCCTTGCAAAGTGGCACCCCATTAGGTGGTGTGTGACTGGTCCAAGGTGATGCCCAGTGGCCATGAGGACCTCACCACATGGGTGACCCACATGAGCTGGCACCCTGCCTGGCAGGGTGTAACCAGGCCAAGGTGACATCTGGTGGCATAGAGGTGCTCACAACGTGAGTAACCATGCGAGGTGGCATCTCACATGGTGGGGTATGCCCGGGTTGAGGTGACACACTTTGACCGAGACAGACTTGCAGCACAGGTGGCATGCACCAGGTGACACCCCACTGTGCAGTGTGTGATCGGGCTGAGGTGACACCTAGTGGCTGTGATGGTCTCGTCCTGAGGGAAGCACATGCTAGTTGACACCCTGGCAGGTGGGTATTGACCAGGAAGAGGTGACACCCAGTGGCCGTGATGGCCTCACTACATGGGGGACACACAAGAGATGACATGGTGCCAGGTGTGGTGTCACAGGGACAAGGTGGCACCTAGTGGTGTGATTGCCTAGCTATGCGGGTGGCACATCAAGGTGGCACCTGGCAGGGTGGGGAATGACTGGGCTGAAGTGACACCCAGTGGCCATGATGGCCAAGCCATGTGAGTAGCATGCACAATGTAGCACCCCATGGGGCAGTGTCTGAGTGGGCTTAGGTGACACCTCGCGGCCTTGATAGCCTCACCATGCTGGTGACATGGGTGAGGTAGCACCTTGCCTGGTGGGGTGTGACGTGGCTGAGATGACACATGGTGGTCATGATCCCTTGCCTCTTAGGTGGCTCCAGCGTGGTGGCACCCTGCTGTGAAAGCTATGAAGGGGTCAAGGTGACATCCCATGGCTATGACAGCCTCACCACATGGGTGACCCAAGTGAGGTGGCTCCCCACAAGACATGGTGTGACTGAGCTAAGCTGTCACCCAGTGGCAGTGATGGCTTCTCCATGCAGGTGACCCATACGAGGTGGTACCCCACTGGGTGGTGTGTGAAGCAACCAAGGTGACACCCAGCAGCTGTGAGGGCCTCATCACGTGGGTGATCTGTGCATGGTGGCTCCCCACCAGGCAGTGTGTGCTCAGGCAGAGGAGACATCTGGCAGCCATGACAGCCTCACCATGCAGTTGACCTTTGCCAGGTGGCAACCTGCGGGATGGGGTGTGACCATGCAGACGTGACACCCAGCGGTGTGACCACCTTGCCATGCAGGTGCCATGTTGAGGTGACATTCTCCTGGGCAGGGAGTGACGGGGCTGAATACTGGTGGCCGTGAGTGCTGCACCATGTGGGTGGCACATGCTAGGTGACATCCCAATGGGCAAGGTGTACCCAGGCCGAGGTGACACTCAGTGGCTGTGAAGGCCTCACAACACAGGTGACCCATGCGATTTGGAATCCTGCATGGTGTGGTGTGACTGGGTTGACATGACACAGTGACCACATTGGACTTGCAATGTGGGTGGCATGCGTGAGGTTAGCCCTGCCAGGTAGGGTGTGATTGGGCTGAGGTGACACCCGGCAGCCATGATGGGCTTGCCACATGGATGGCACACAAGAGATGACACCCCACTGGGCATGGTGTCATGGGGATGAGGTAAAACACTATGGCCGTTACTGCCTCACCATGTGGGTAGCACATGTGAGGTCGCACCCTACCAGGCCTAGAGTGATGGGGCCAAAGTGAAACATGGTGGCTGAGATGACTTGCCACGTGGGTGGCTAGCACGAGGTGGCACCCAGCTGTGTGTGGTGTGAACAGGCCAAAATGACACCTGGCAGCTGTGACAGCCTCGCCACGCTGGTTACCGCTGTGTGGTGGCATCCCACTGGGTGGTGTATGACTGGGCCAAGGTGACAACCAGCAGCCATGAAGGCCTCACTACATGGGTGACATTCGTGAGTTGAAACCCCACTGGGTGGGGTGTGCCCAGGTCTAGGTGAAACATGGCAGCCGTGAGGGCCTAAACACACTGGTGACCCGCATGAGGTGGTATCCTGCTGGGTGGGGTGTGCCCATGCCGAGGTGACACCTGGTTGCTATGATTGCCCTGCAACGTGGGTTACCAGTGCTGGGTGGGGTGCACCCAGGTTGAGGTGACACATGGTTTATGTGACAGATGAGCAATATGGGTGGCATGTGTAAGGTGACACTCCACTGGGGAGGGTGTGACCAGTCTGAGGTGACACCTTGTGGCTGTGATGGCCTTGCCATGTGGTTGCCATGTATGAGGTAGCACCCCACCATGTAGGGAGTGATGGGGCCGAGGTTCCACCAGGCCACTGTAATGTCCTCAACATGCGGGTGACCAATGAGATGTAGCATCCCACCAGGTGGGGTGTGCCCAGGCCTAGGTGACACCTGGCAGCCATGATGGCCTCACATTTCAGTGACTCCTGTGAAGTGGCATTGCACACGGCGAGGTGCACCTGGGTTGAGGTGACACCTGATGACTGTGATGGACTCACCACATGGGTGGCTTGCATGAGGTGACACACTGGAGGACAGAGTGTGATTGAGCTAAGGTGACACCTAGTGGCTGTGGTGTCCTCATCACATGGGTGGCATGCAAGAGATGACACCCCACCAGGTGTGGTGTCATGGGGATGAGGTGACAGCTAGTGGCTGTGACTGCATTGTCATGTGGGTGGCACATGTGAGGTAGCACCCCATCAGGTAGGCAGAGTTGGGGCCGAGGTGACACATGGTGGCTGTGACGGCCTCACCACATGGGTGACCTGCATGAGGTGGCATTCCACCATGAGGCGTGTGTCTGGGCCATTTTGACACCCAGTGGCTGTGATGTCCACACCACGCGGGTGGCTCATGCAAGGTTTCACCATGCCAGGTGGTGTGTCATGGGGCTGAGGTGACACACCATGGTCATGATGACCTTGCCATGCTGGTGACATATGTGAGGTGGTACCTGACCTGGTGGAGATTGTCAGGACTGAAGTGACACCTGGCGGCCATGATGGGTTTGCCACACAGGTGACCCATGTGAGGTGGCCCCCTGATGGGTGGAGTGCAATGGGGCTGAGGTGACACCTGGTGGCTGTGACGGCCTTGCCATGTGGGTGGCCTGTATGAGGTAGCACCCCACCAGGTAGGGAGTGATGGGGCCGAGTTTCCACCAGGCCACAGTAATGTCCTGAACATGCGGGTGACCAATGAGATGTAGCATCCCACCAGGTGAGGTGTGCCCAGGCCTAGGTGACACCTGGCAGTGTGTTGGCCTCACCACATGGGTGACCCTGGCAGGCTGGAACCCCACTGGGCAGGTGTTTGTGGGCCAAGGTCAAACACAGGTTCTGTGATGGCCTCACCACATGGGTGGCACCCCACCGGGTTGGGTGTGCCCAGGCCAGGGTGACACTCAGGGGCCATGACAGCCTTACCACGTGGGTGACCAGTGTGATGTGGCAACCTGTTGGGCAGCACATGACTGTGCCAAAGTGACACCTGGTGGCTGTGATGGCCTCACCATGCAGGTGACCTGTACAAGGCCTCACCGCATGGGTGGCATGCATGAGGTTGCTCTCCACTGGGCAGAGTGTCCCAAGGCCGAGGTGACACCTGGTGGCCATGATGGCCTCACCATGCGGATGGCACATGTGGAGTGGCATCCCTCTGGGTGGGGTTTGCCCAGGCCGAGGTCAAACCCCACTTCCATTATGGCCTCAATACGTGGGTGACCCACATGAGGTTGCACCCAGCTGGGCGGGTTGTGCCAGTTCTGAGGTCAAACCCAGTGGGCATGAAGGCCTAGCCACACGGGAGACCCACACATGGTGGCACACAGCCAGGCAGTGTGTAACTGGGCTGAGGTGACACCCCGTGACCATTACGGCCTTGCCTCATGGGTGATATGTGTAAAGTGGCACTCTGTGGGGTGGGGTGTGACCAGGCCTAAGTGACACCCTGGCCATGAGGGTCTTGCCACGTGCATCACCTGCATGATGTGGCTCCCCACTGGGCAGGGTGTGAAGTAGCCGAGGTGAAACTTGGCCTCCTGACCACATCACCATGCAGGTGGCATGTGCGAAGTGTCACCGTGATGGGTGGTGTGTGACCAGGTCTAGGTGACACCCAGCTGCCATGCAGGCCTCATCAGGCAGATGCACCACAGTATGTGGCACTCCTCCAGTTGGTGTGTGCCCAGGCAAAAGTGAATCCCAGCATTCATGAGGGCATCAACATGTGGGTGACCCATGCGAGGTGGCAGCCCCCAGGTGATGTGTGACTGGGCTGAGGTGAAACCCAATGGAATGTCAGCCTCACCACATAGGTGACCCTGGTGTGGTGGCATCCCACGAGGCAGCATGTGCCCAGGCCAAGGTCAAACACAGCTTCTGTGATGACCTTGTCTCTCAGGTGACAGGTGCAAGGTGGCTCCCCATCAGGTGGCATGTGCCTGGGCTGAGGTGACAGCCAGCAGCTATGATGTACTTGCCACGTGGGTTACCTATGTGAGGTGGCACCCCACTGGGTGGATATGCCCAGGTTGATGTGACACCTGGCAGCCCTGATGGCCTCAGCACGTGGGTGACTGATGTGAGGTGGCAACCTGCTAGGTGGGGTGTGATGGATCTGAGGTGACATCTGGCAGCCATAATGGCCTTGCAACATGGGTGGCACATGCAAAGTGGCACACCGCAGGTGGGATGTGAGGGGGTCTAGGTGACATCCGGTGGCTTTGATGGTGCAGCTATGTGTGTGACAAGTGCAAGGGTGCACCCATCTGGGTGGGGTGTTACTGGACCGAGGTTACACCTTGTGACCATAATGGCCTCAGCACTTGGGTGGTATGCATGATGTGGCACCCTGCCAGCAGGGTGTGATGGGGCCAATGGACATCCCGTGGTTGTGACAGCCTCTCAACACGGATGACCCATGTGAGGTGGCTTTTTGCCGGGCAGGGTGTGACTGAGCTGAGGTGACATCTGGCAGCCATTACAGCCTCACCACATGGGTGACCCATGCGTGGTGGCATCCTGTTGGGCTGGATGTGCCTGGGCCTAGGTGACAGCCTGTTGCCGTGAGGGCCATGCCACAAGTGTGACCCTTGTGAGATAGCACTCTGGTGGGTGGGGTGTGCATGGGCCTAGGTGCCACCTGGTGGCCGAGAGGGCCTCGCAACCCAGGTGACCCTCACAAGATGGCACCCTGCCTGATGGGATGTGCCCAATTCAAGGTGATACCTGATGGTCATGACAGCATCACCACATGCATGGCATGCGCAAGGTGGTACACTGTTGGGCTGTGTTTGATAATCCTAGGTGACACCCTGTGGCCATCATGGCCTTGCCATGTGGGTGGCATGCATGAAGTGGCTCCAGGCCACACATGGTGTCCCTGGGCTGAGGTGAGACCTGGCAACACTGACGGCCTCACCACATGGCTTACACATGTAAGGTGGCACCCCACAGGGTGGATGTGCCTGGGCTGAGGTGAGGCCTGATATCCCTGGTGGCCTCACCACATGGGTGAATCACATGAGTTGACACCCCACCAGGCAGGTTGTGGTGTGGCTGAAGTGACACCCAGCAGCTGTAATGGCCTTGCAATGTGGGTGGAAGCTGCAAAGTGCCACTGCTCTGGGCAGGGTGTAAGGGTGCCGAGGTGACCCATGGTGCTGTGATGGCCCAGCTACATGGGTGGCAAGTGCAAGGTTGCACCCCACCAGGTGGGGTGTTACAGGGCTGAGGTGGCACCTGGTGGCTGTGATGGCCTCACCACTTGGGTGGCACACACATGGTAGCACCCTGCCAGGCAAGGTGCGATGGGGCCAATGGACACCCTGTGGCTGTGAGAGCCTTGCAACCCTGGTGACCTATACTAGGTGGCTTCCTGCTGGCAGGTTGTGACCGAGCTGAGGTGACACCCGGCAGCAGTGATGGCCTTGCCACATGGGTGACCTGCAAGAGGTGGCACCATGCTGTGTGGGTTGTGACCAGGCCAAGGTGACACCTGGTGGCCATGACAGCCTCACCACAATCGTAGCAAGTGTGAGATTGCACCCTGCAGGCTGCAGTGTGACCAGGCCAAAGTGATCCACAGCAGCTGTGAGAGCCACATCACATGGGTGACCCTTGCAAAGTGGCACCCCGTTAGGTGGTGTGTGACTGGTCCAAGGTGATGCCCAGTGGCCATGAGGACCTCACCACATGGGTGACCCACATGAGCTGGCACCCTGCCTGGCAGGGTGTAACCAGGCCAAGGTGACATCTGGTGGCATAGAGGTGCTCACAACGTGAATAACCATGCGAGGTGGCATCTCACATGGTGGGGTATGCCCGGGTTGAGGTGACACACTTTGACCAAGACAGACTTGCAGCACAGGTGGCATGCACCAGGTGACACCCCACTGTGCAGTGTGTGATCGGGCTGAGGTGACACCTGGTGGCTGTGATGGTCTCGTCCTGAGGGAAGCACATGCTAGTTGACACCCTGGCAGGTGGGTATTGACCAGGAAGAGGTGACACCCAGTGGCCGTGATGGCCTCACTACATGGGGGACACACAAGAGATGACATGGTGCCAGGTGTGGTGTCACAGGGACAAGGTGGCACCTAGTGGTGTGATTGCCTAGCTATGCGGGTGGCACATCAAGGTGGCACCTGGCAGGGTGGGGAATGACTGGGCTGAAGTGAACCCGGTGGCCATGATGGCCTAGCCATGTGAGTAGCATGCACTATGTAGCACCCCATGGGGCAGTGTCTGAGTGGGCTTAGGTGACACCTCGCGGCCTTGATAGCCTCACCATGCTGGTGACATGGGTGAGGTAGCACCTTGCCTGGTGGGGTGTGACGTGGCTGAGATGACACATGGTGGTCATGATCCCTTGCCTCTTAGGTGGCTCCAGCGTGGTGGCACCCTGCTGTGAAAGCTATGAAGGGGTCAAGGTGACATCCCATGGCTATGACAGCCTCACCACATGGGTGACCCAAGTGAGGTGGCTCCCCACAAGACATGGTGTGACTGAGCTAAGCTGTCACCCAGTGGCAGTGATGGCTTCTCCATGCAGGTGACCCATACGAGGTGGTACCCCACTGGGTGGTGTGTGAAGCAACCAAGGTGACACCCAGCAGCTGTGAGGGCCTCATCACGTGGGTGATCTGTGCATGGTGGCTCCCCACCAGGCAGTGTGTGCTCAGGCAGAGGAGACATCTGGCAGCCATGACAGCCTCACCATGCAGTTGACCTTTGCCAGGTGGCAACCTGTGGGATGGGGTGTGACCATGCAGACGTGACACCCAGCGGTGTGACCACCTTGCCATGCAGGTGCCATGTTGAGGTGACATTCTCCTGGGCAGGGAGTGACGCGGCTGAATATTGGTGGCCGTGAGTGCTGCACCATGTGGGTGGCACATGCTAGGTGACATCCCAATGGGCAAGGTGTACCCAGGCTGAGGTGACACTCTGTGGCTGTGAAGGCCTCACAACACAGGTGACCCATGCGATTTGGAATCCTGCATGGTGTGTTGTGACTGGGTTGACATGACACAGTGACCACATTGGACTTGCAATGTGGGTGGCATGCGTGAGGTTAGCCCTGCCAGGTAGGGTGTGATTGGGCTGAGGTGACACCCGGCAGCCATGATGGGCTTGCCACATGGATGGCACACAAGAGATGACACCCCACTGGGCATGGTGTCATGGGGATGAGGTAAAACACTATGGCCGTTACTGCCTCACCATGTGGGTAGCACATGTGAGGTCGCACCCTACCAGGCCTAGAGTGATGGGGCCAAAGTGAAACATGGTGGCTGAGATGACTTGCCACGTGGGTGGCTAGCACGAGGTGGCACCCAGCTGTGCGTGGTGTGAACGGGCCAAAATGACACCTGGCAGCTGTGACAGCCTCGCCACGCTGGTTACCACTGTGTGGTGGCATCCCACTGGGTGGTGTATGACTGGGCCAAGGTGACAACCAGCAGCCATGAAGGCATCACTACATGGGTGACATTCGTGAGTTGAAACCCCACTGGGTGGGGTGTGCCCAGGCCTAGGTGAAACATGGCGGCCGTGAGGGCCTCAAGACACTGGTGACCCACATGAGGTGGTATCCTGCTGGGTGGGGTGTGCCCATGCCGAGGTGACACCTGGTTGCTATGATTGCCCTGCAACGTGGGTTACCAGTGCTGGGTGGGGTGCACCCAGGTTGAGGTGACACATGGTTTATGTGACAGATGAGCAATATGGGTGGCATGTGTAAGGTGACACTCCACTGGGGAGGGTGTGACCAGGCTGAGGTGACACCTTGTGGCTGTGATGGCCTTGCCATGTGGTTGGCATGTATGAGGTAGCACCCCACCATGTAGGGAGTGATGGGGCCGAGGTTCCACCAGGCCACTGTAATGTCCTCAACATGTGGGTGACCAATGAGGTAGCATCCCACCAGGTGGGGTGTGCCCAGGCCTAGGTGACACCGGGCAGCCATGATGGCCTCACATTTCAGTGACTCCTGCGAAGTGGCATTGCACACGGCGAGGTGCACCTGGGTTGAGGTGACACCTGATGACTGTGATGGACTCACCACACGGGTGGCTTGCATGAGGTGACACACTGGAGGACAGAGTGTGATTGAGCTAAGGTGACACCTGGTGGCTGTGGTGTCCTCATCACATGGGTGGCATGCAAGAGATGACACCCCACCAGGTGTGGTGTCATGGGGATGAGGTGACAGCTAGTGGCTGTGACTGCATTGTCATGTGGGTGGCACATGTGAGGTAGCACCCCATCAGGTAGGCAGAGTTGGGGCCGAGGTGACACATGGTGGCTGTGACGGCCTCACCACATGGGTGACCTGCATGAGGTGGCATTCCACCATGAGGCGTGTGTCTGGGCCATTTTGACACCCAGTGTCTGTGATGTCCTCACCACGCGGGTGGCTCATGCAAGGTTTCACCATGCCAGGTGGTGTGTCATGGGGCTGAGGTGACACACCATGGTCATGATGACCTTGCCATGCTGGTGACATATGTGAGGTGGTACCTGACCTGGTGGAGATTGTCAGGACTGAAGTGACACCTGGCGGCCATGATGGGTTTGCCACACAGGTGACCCATGTGAGGTGGCCCCCTGATGGGTGGAGTGCAATGGGGCTGAGGTGACACCTGGTGGCTGTGACGGCCTTGCCATGTGGGTGGCCTGTATGAGGTAGCACCCCACCAGGTAGGGAGTGATGGGGCCGAGTTTCCACCAGGCCACAGTAATGTCCTGAACATGCGGGTGACCAATGAGATGTAGCATCCCACCAGGTGAGGTGTGCCCAGGCCTAGGTGACACCTGGCAGTGTGTTGGCCTCACCACATGGGTGACCCTGGCAGGCTGGAACCCCACTGGGCAGGTGTTTGTGGGCCAAGGTCAAACACAGGTTCTGTGATGGCCTCACCACATGGGTGGCACCCCACCGGGTTGGGTGTGCCCAGGCCAGGGTGACACTCAGGGGCCATGACAGCCTTACCACGTGGGTGACCAGTGTGATGTGGCAATCTGTTGGGCAGCACATGACTGTGCCAAAGTGACACCTGGTGGCTGTGATGGCCTCACCATGCAGGTGACCTGTACAAGGCCTCACCGCATGGGTGGCATGCATGAGGTTGCTCTCCACTGGGCAGAGTGTCCCAAGGCCGAGGTGACACCTGCTGGCCATGATGGCCTCACCATGCGGGTGGCACATGTGGAGTGGCATCCCTCTGGGTGGGATTTGCCCAGGCCGAGGTCAAACCCCACTTCCATTATGGCCTCAATACGTGGGTGACCCACATGAGGTTGCACCCAGCTGGGCGGGTTGTGCCAGTTCTGAGGTGAAACCCAGTGGGCATGAAGGCCTAGCCACACGGGAGACCCACACCTGGTGGCACACAGCCAGGCAGTGTGTAACTGGGCTGAGGTGACACCCAGTGACCATTACGGCCTTGCCTCATGGGTGATATGTGTAAAGTGGCACTCTGTGGGGTGGGGTGTGACCAGGCCTAAGTGACACCCTGGCCATGAGGGTCTTGCCACGTGCATCACCTGCATGATGTGGCTCCCCACTGGGCAGGGTGTGAAGTAGCCGAGGTGAAACTTGGCCTCCTGACACATCACCATGCAGGTGGCATGTGCGAAGTGTCACCGTGATGGGTGGTGTGTGACCAGGTCTAGGTGACACCCAGCTGCCATGCAGGCCTCATCAGGCAGATGCACCACAGTATGTGGCACTCCTCCAGTTGGTGTGTGCCCAGGCAAAAGTGAATCCCAGCATTCATGAGGGCATCAACATGTGGGTGACCCATGCGAGGTGGCAGCCCCCAGGTGATGTGTGACTGGGCTGAGGTGAAACCCAATGGAATGTCAGCCTCACCACATAGGTGACCCTGGTGTGGTGGCATCCCACGAGGCAGCATGTGCCCAGGCCAAGGTCAAACACAGCTTCTGTGATGACCTTGTCTCTCAGGTGACAGGTGCAAGGTGGCTCCCCATCAGGTGGCATGTGCCTGGGCTGAGGTGACAGCCAGCAGCTATGATGTACTTGCCACGTGGGTTACCTATGTGAGGTGGCACCCCACTGGGTGGATATGCCCAGGTTGATGTGACACCTGGCAGCCCTGATGGCCTCAGCACGTGGGTGACTGATGTGAGGTGGCAACCTGCTAGGTGGGGTGTGATGGATCTGAGGTGACATCTGGCAGCCATAATGGCCTTGCAACATGGGTGGCACATGCAAAGTGGCACACCGCAGGTGGGATGTGAGGGGGTCTAGGTGACATCCGGTGGCTTTGCTGGTGCAGCTATGTGTGTGACAAGTGCAAGGGTGCACCCATCTGGGTGGGGTGTTACTGGACCGAGGTTACACCTTGTGACCATAATGGCCTCAGCACTTGGGTGGTATGCATGATGTGGCACCCTGCCAGCAGGGTGTGATGGGGCCAATGGACATCCCGTGGTTGTGACAGCCTCTCAACACGGATGACCCATGTGAGGTGGCTTTTTGCCGGGCAGGGTGTGACTGAGCTGAGGTGACATCTGGCAGCCATTACAGCCTCACCACATGGGTGACCCATGCGTGGTGGCATCCTGTTGGGCTGGATGTGCCTGGGCCTAGGTGACAGCCTGTTGCCGTGAGGGCCATGCCACAAGTGTGACCCTTGTGAGATAGCACTCTGGTGGGTGGGGTGTGCATGGGCCTAGGTGCCACCTGGTGGCCGAGAGGGCCTCGCAACCCAGGTGACCCTCACAAGATGGCACCCTGCCTGATGGGATGTGCCCAATTCAAGGTGATACCTGATGGTCATGACAGCATCACCACATGCATGGCATGCGCAAGGTGGTACACTGTTGGGCTGTGTTTGATAATCCTAGGTGACACCCTGTGGCCATCATGGCCTTGCCATGTGGGTGGCATGCATGAAGTGGCTCCAGGCCACACATGGTGTCCCTGGGCTGAGGTGAGACCTGGCAACACTGACGGCCTCACCACATGGCTTACACATGTAAGGTGGCACCCCACAGGGTGGATGTGCCTGGGCTGAGGTGAGGCCTGATATCCCTGGTGGCCTCACCACATGGGTGAATCACATGAGTTGACACCCCACCAGGCAGGTTGTGGTGTGGCTGAAGTGACACCCAGCAGCTGTAATGGCCTTGCAATGTGGGTGGAAGCTGCAAAGTGCCACTGCTCTGGGCAGGGTGTAAGGGTGCCGAGGTGACCCATGGTGCTGTGATGGCCCAGCTACATGGGTGGCAAGTGCAAGGTTGCACCCCACCAGGTGGGGTGTTACAGGGCTGAGGTGGCACCTGGTGGCTGTGATGGCCTCACCACTTGGGTGGCACACACATGGTAGCACCCTGCCAGGCAAGGTGCGATGGGGCCAATGGACACCCTGTGGCTGTGAGAGCCTTGCAACCCTGGTGACCTATACTAGGTGGCTTCCTGCTGGCAGGTTGTGACCGAGCTGAGGTGACACCCGGCAGCAGTGATGGCCTTGCCACATGGGTGACCTGCAAGAGGTGGCACCATGCTGTGTGGGTTGTGACCAGGCCAAGGTGACACCTGGTGGCCATGACAGCCTCACCACAATCGTAGCAAGTGTGAGATTGCACCCTGCAGGCTGCAGTGTGACCAGGCCAAAGTGATCCACAGCAGCTGTGAGAGCCACATCACATGGGTGACCCTTGCAAAGTGGCACCCCGTTAGGTGGTGTGTGACTGGTCCAAGGTGATGCCCAGTGGCCATGAGGACCTCACCACATGGGTGACCCACATGAGCTGGCACCCTGCCTGGCAGGGTGTAACCAGGCCAAGGTGACATCTGGTGGCATAGAGGTGCTCACAACGTGAATAACCATGCGAGGTGGCATCTCACATGGTGGGGTATGCCCGGGTTGAGGTGACACACTTTGACCAAGACAGACTTGCAGCACAGGTGGCATGCACCAGGTGACACCCCACTGTGCAGTGTGTGATCGGGCTGAGGTGACACCTGGTGGCTGTGATGGTCTCGTCCTGAGGGAAGCACATGCTAGTTGACACCCTGGCAGGTGGGTATTGACCAGGAAGAGGTGACACCCAGTGGCCGTGATGGCCTCACTACATGGGGGACACACAAGAGATGACATGGTGCCAGGTGTGGTGTCACAGGGACAAGGTGGCACCTAGTGGTGTGATTGCCTAGCTATGCGGGTGGCACATCAAGGTGGCACCTGGCAGGGTGGGGAATGACTGGGCTGAAGTGAACCCGGTGGCCATGATGGCCTAGCCATGTGAGTAGCATGCACTATGTAGCACCCCATGGGGCAGTGTCTGAGTGGGCTTAGGTGACACCTCGCGGCCTTGATAGCCTCACCATGCTGGTGACATGGGTGAGGTAGCACCTTGCCTGGTGGGGTGTGACGTGGCTGAGATGACACATGGTGGTCATGATCCCTTGCCTCTTAGGTGGCTCCAGCGTGGTGGCACCCTGCTGTGAAAGCTATGAAGGGGTCAAGGTGACATCCCATGGCTATGACAGCCTCACCACATGGGTGACCCAAGTGAGGTGGCTCCCCACAAGACATGGTGTGACTGAGCTAAGCTGTCACCCAGTGGCAGTGATGGCTTCTCCATGCAGGTGACCCATACGAGGTGGTACCCCACTGGGTGGTGTGTGAAGCAACCAAGGTGACACCCAGCAGCTGTGAGGGCCTCATCACGTGGGTGATCTGTGCATGGTGGCTCCCCACCAGGCAGTGTGTGCTCAGGCAGAGGAGACATCTGGCAGCCATGACAGCCTCACCATGCAGTTGACCTTTGCCAGGTGGCAACCTGTGGGATGGGGTGTGACCATGCAGACGTGACACCCAGCGGTGTGACCACCTTGCCATGCAGGTGCCATGTTGAGGTGACATTCTCCTGGGCAGGGAGTGACGCGGCTGAATATTGGTGGCCGTGAGTGCTGCACCATGTGGGTGGCACATGCTAGGTGACATCCCAATGGGCAAGGTGTACCCAGGCTGAGGTGACACTCTGTGGCTGTGAAGGCCTCACAACACAGGTGACCCATGCGATTTGGAATCCTGCATGGTGTGTTGTGACTGGGTTGACATGACACAGTGACCACATTGGACTTGCAATGTGGGTGGCATGCGTGAGGTTAGCCCTGCCAGGTAGGGTGTGATTGGGCTGAGGTGACACCCGGCAGCCATGATGGGCTTGCCACATGGATGGCACACAAGAGATGACACCCCACTGGGCATGGTGTCATGGGGATGAGGTAAAACACTATGGCCGTTACTGCCTCACCATGTGGGTAGCACATGTGAGGTCGCACCCTACCAGGCCTAGAGTGATGGGGCCAAAGTGAAACATGGTGGCTGAGATGACTTGCCACGTGGGTGGCTAGCACGAGGTGGCACCCAGCTGTGCGTGGTGTGAACGGGCCAAAATGACACCTGGCAGCTGTGACAGCCTCGCCACGCTGGTTACCACTGTGTGGTGGCATCCCACTGGGTGGTGTATGACTGGGCCAAGGTGACAACCAGCAGCCATGAAGGCATCACTACATGGGTGACATTCGTGAGTTGAAACCCCACTGGGTGGGGTGTGCCCAGGCCTAGGTGAAACATGGCGGCCGTGAGGGCCTCAAGACACTGGTGACCCACATGAGGTGGTATCCTGCTGGGTGGGGTGTGCCCATGCCGAGGTGACACCTGGTTGCTATGATTGCCCTGCAACGTGGGTTACCAGTGCTGGGTGGGGTGCACCCAGGTTGAGGTGACACATGGTTTATGTGACAGATGAGCAATATGGGTGGCATGTGTAAGGTGACACTCCACTGGGGAGGGTGTGACCAGGCTGAGGTGACACCTTGTGGCTGTGATGGCCTTGCCATGTGGTTGGCATGTATGAGGTAGCACCCCACCATGTAGGGAGTGATGGGGCCGAGGTTCCACCAGGCCACTGTAATGTCCTCAACATGTGGGTGACCAATGAGAGGTAGCATCCCACCAGGTGGGGTGTGCCCAGGCCTAGGTGACACCGGGCAGCCATGATGGCCTCACATTTCAGTGACTCCTGCGAAGTGGCATTGCACACGGCGAGGTGCACCTGGGTTGAGGTGACACCTGATGACTGTGATGGACTCACCACACGGGTGGCTTGCATGAGGTGACACACTGGAGGACAGAGTGTGATTGAGCTAAGGTGACACCTGGTGGCTGTGGTGTCCTCATCACATGGGTGGCATGCAAGAGATGACACCCCACCAGGTGTGGTGTCATGGGGATGAGGTGACAGCTAGTGGCTGTGACTGCATTGTCATGTGGGTGGCACATGTGAGGTAGCACCCCATCAGGTAGGCAGAGTTGGGGCCGAGGTGACACATGGTGGCTGTGACGGCCTCACCACATGGGTGACCTGCATGAGGTGGCATTCCACCATGAGGCGTGTGTCTGGGCCATTTTGACACCCAGTGTCTGTGATGTCCTCACCACGCGGGTGGCTCATGCAAGGTTTCACCATGCCAGGTGGTGTGTCATGGGGCTGAGGTGACACACCATGGTCATGATGACCTTGCCATGCTGGTGACATATGTGAGGTGGTACCTGACCTGGTGGAGATTGTCAGGACTGAAGTGACACCTGGCGGCCATGATGGGTTTGCCACACAGGTGACCCATGTGAGGTGGCCCCCTGATGGGTGGAGTGCAATGGGGCTGAGGTGACACCTGGTGGCTGTGACGGCCTTGCCATGTGGGTGGCCTGTATGAGGTAGCACCCCACCAGGTAGGGAGTGATGGGGCCGAGTTTCCACCAGGCCACAGTAATGTCCTGAACATGCGGGTGACCAATGAGATGTAGCATCCCACCAGGTGAGGTGTGCCCAGGCCTAGGTGACACCTGGCAGTGTGTTGGCCTCACCACATGGGTGACCCTGGCAGGCTGGAACCCCACTGGGCAGGTGTTTGTGGGCCAAGGTCAAACACAGGTTCTGTGATGGCCTCACCACATGGGTGGCACCCCACCGGGTTGGGTGTGCCCAGGCCAGGGTGACACTCAGGGGCCATGACAGCCTTACCACGTGGGTGACCAGTGTGATGTGGCAATCTGTTGGGCAGCACATGACTGTGCCAAAGTGACACCTGGTGGCTGTGATGGCCTCACCATGCAGGTGACCTGTACAAGGCCTCACCGCATGGGTGGCATGCATGAGGTTGCTCTCCACTGGGCAGAGTGTCCCAAGGCCGAGGTGACACCTGCTGGCCATGATGGCCTCACCATGCGGGTGGCACATGTGGAGTGGCATCCCTCTGGGTGGGATTTGCCCAGGCCGAGGTCAAACCCCACTTCCATTATGGCCTCAATACGTGGGTGACCCACATGAGGTTGCACCCAGCTGGGCGGGTTGTGCCAGTTCTGAGGTCAAACCCAGTGGGCATGAAGGCCTAGCCACACGGGAGACCCACACCTGGTGGCACACAGCCAGGCAGTGTGTAACTGGGCTGAGGTGACACCCAGTGACCATTACGGCCTTGCCTCATGGGTGATATGTGTAAAGTGGCACTCTGTGGGGTGGGGTGTGACCAGGCCTAAGTGACACCCTGGCCATGAGGGTCTTGCCACGTGCATCACCTGCATGATGTGGCTCCCCACTGGGCAGGGTGTGAAGTAGCCGAGGTGAAACTTGGCCTCCTGACACATCACCATGCAGGTGGCATGTGCGAAGTGTCACCGTGATGGGTGGTGTGTGACCAGGTCTAGGTGACACCCAGCTGCCATGCAGGCCTCATCAGGCAGATGCACCACAGTATGTGGCACTCCTCCAGTTGGTGTGTGCCCAGGCAAAAGTGAATCCCAGCATTCATGAGGGCATCAATATGTGGGTGACCCATGCGAGGTGGCAGCCCCCAGGTGATGTGTGACTGGGCTGAGGTGAAACCCAATGGAATGTCAGCCTCACCACATAGGTGACCCTGGTGTGGTGGCATCCCACGAGGCAGCATGTGCCCAGGCCAAGGTCAAACACAGCTTCTGTGATGACCTTGTCTCTCAGGTGACAGGTGCAAGGTGGCTCCCCATCAGGTGGCATGTGCCTGGGCTGAGGTGACAGCCAGCAGCTATGATGTACTTGCCACGTGGGTTACCTATGTGAGGTGGCACCCCACTGGGTGGATATGCCCAGGTTGATGTGACACCTGGCAGCCCTGATGGCCTCAGCACGTGGGTGACTGATGTGAGGTGGCAACCTGCTAGGTGGGGTGTGATGGATCTGAGGTGACATCTGGCAGCCATAATGGCCTTGCAACATGGGTGGCACATGCAAAGTGGCACACCGCAGGTGGGATGTGAGGGGGTCTAGGTGACATCCGGTGGCTTTGATGGTGCAGCTATGTGTGTGACAAGTGCAAGGGTGCACCCATCTGGGTGGGGTGTTACTGGACCGAGGTTACACCTTGTGACCATAATGGCCTCAGCACTTGGGTGGTATGCATGATGTGGCACCCTGCCAGCAGGGTGTGATGGGGCCAATGGACATCCCGTGGTTGTGACAGCCTCTCAACACGGATGACCCATGTGAGGTGGCTTTTTGCCGGGCAGGGTGTGACTGAGCTGAGGTGACATCTGGCAGCCATTACAGCCTCACCACATGGGTGACCCATGCGTGGTGGCATCCTGTTGGGCTGGATGTGCCTGGGCCTAGGTGACAGCCTGTTGCCGTGAGGGCCATGCCACAAGTGTGACCCTTGTGAGATAGCACTCTGGTGGGTGGGGTGTGCATGGGCCTAGGTGCCACCTGGTGGCCGAGAGGGCCTCGCAACCCAGGTGACCCTCACAAGATGGCACCCTGCCTGATGGGATGTGCCCAATTCAAGGTGATACCTGATGGTCATGACAGCATCACCACATGCATGGCATGCGCAAGGTGGTACACTGTTGGGCTGTGTTTGATAATCCTAGGTGACACCCTGTGGCCATCATGGCCTTGCCATGTGGGTGGCATGCATGAAGTGGCTCCAGGCCACACATGGTGTCCCTGGGCTGAGGTGAGACCTGGCAACACTGACGGCCTCACCACATGGCTTACACATGTAAGGTGGCACCCCACAGGGTGGATGTGCCTGGGCTGAGGTGAGGCCTGATATCCCTGGTGGCCTCACCACATGGGTGAATCACATGAGTTGACACCCCACCAGGCAGGTTGTGGTGTGGCTGAAGTGACACCCAGCAGCTGTAATGGCCTTGCAATGTGGGTGGAAGCTGCAAAGTGCCACTGCTCTGGGCAGGGTGTAAGGGTGCCGAGGTGACCCATGGTGCTGTGATGGCCCAGCTACATGGGTGGCAAGTGCAAGGTTGCACCCCACCAGGTGGGGTGTTACAGGGCCGAGGTGGCACCTGGTGGCTGTGATGGCCTCACCACTTGGGTGGCACACACATGGTAGCACCCTGCCAGGCAAGGTGCGATGGGGCCAATGGACACCCTGTGGCTGTGACAGCCTTGCAACCCTGGTGACCTATACTAGGTGGCTTCCTGCTGGCAGGTTGTGACCGAGCTGAGGTGACACCCGGCAGCAGTGATGGCCTTGCCACATGGGTGACCTGCAAGAGGTGGCACCATGCTGTGTGGGTTGTGACCAGGCCAAGGTGACACCTGGTGGCCATGACAGCGTCACCACAATCGTAGCAAGTGTGAGATTGCACCCTGCAGGCTGCAGTGTGACCAGGCCAAAGTGATCCACAGCAGCTGTGAGAGGCACATCACATGGGTGACCCTTGCAAAGTGGCACCCTGTTAGGTGGTGTGTGACTGGTCCAAGGTGATGCCCAGTGGCCATGAGGACCTCACCACATGGGTGACCCACATGAGCTGGCACCCTGCCTGGCAGGGTGTAACCAGGCCAAGGTGACATCTGGTGGCATAGAGGTGCTCACAACGTGAATAACCATGCGAGGTGGCATCTCACATGGTGGGGTATGCCCGGGTTGAGGTGACACACTTTGACCAAGACAGACTTGCAGCACAGGTGGCATGCACCAGGTGACACCCCACTGTGCAGTGTGTGATCGGGCTGAGGTGACACCTGGTGGCTGTGATGGTCTCGTCCTGAGGGAAGCACATGCTAGTTGACACCCTGGCAGGTGGGTATTGACCAGGAAGAGGTGACACCCAGTGGCCGTGATGGCCTCACTACATGGGGGACACACAAGAGATGACATGGTGCCAGGTGTGGTGTCACAGGGACAAGGTGGCACCTAGTGGTGTGATTGCCTAGCTATGCGGGTGGCACATCAAGGTGGCACCTGGCAGGGTGGGGAATGACTGGGCTGAAGTGAACCCGGTGGCCATGATGGCCTAGCCATGTGAGTAGCATGCACTATGTAGCACCCCATGGGGCAGTGTCTGAGTGGGCTTAGGTGACACCTCGCGGCCTTGATAGCCTCACCATGCTGGTGACATGGGTGAGGTAGCACCTTGCCTGGTGGGGTGTGACGTGGCTGAGATGACACATGGTGGTCATGATCCCTTGCCTCTTAGGTGGCTCCAGCGTGGTGGCACCCTGCTGTGAAAGCTATGAAGGGGTCAAGGTGACATCCCATGGCTATGACAGCCTCACCACATGGGTGACCCAAGTGAGGTGGCTCCCCACAAGACATGGTGTGACTGAGCTAAGCTGTCACCCAGTGGCAGTGATGGCTTCTCCATGCAGGTGACCCATACGAGGTGGTACCCCACTGGGTGGTGTGTGAAGCAACCAAGGTGACACCCAGCAGCTGTGAGGGCCTCATCACGTGGGTGATCTGTGCATGGTGGCTCCCCACCAGGCAGTGTGTGCTCAGGCAGAGGAGACATCTGGCAGCCATGACAGCCTCACAATGCAGTTGACCTTTGCCAGGTGGCAACCTGTGGGATGGGGTGTGACCATGCAGACGTGACACCCAGCGGTGTGACCACCTTGCCATGCAGGTGCCATGTTGAGGTGACATTCTCCTGGGCAGGGAGTGACGCAGCTTAATATTGGTGGCCGTGAGTGCTGCACCATGTGGGTGGCACATGCTAGGTGACATCCCAATGGGCAAGGTGTACCCAGGCCGAGGTGACACTCAGTGGCTGTGAAGGCCTCACAACACAGGTGACCCATGCGATTTGGAATCCTGCATGGTGTGTTGTGACTGGGTTGACATGACACAGTGACCACATTGGACTTGCAATGTGGGTGGCATGCGTGAGGTTAGCCCTGCCAGGTAGGGTGTGATTGGGCTGAGGTGACACCCGGCAGCCATGATGGGCTTGCCACATGGATGGCACACAAGAGATGACACCCCACTGGGCATGGTGTCATGGGGATGAGGTAAAACACTATGGCCGTTACTGCCTCACCATGTGGGTAGCACATGTGAGGTCACACCCTACCAGGCCTAGAGTGATGGGGCCAAAGTGAAACATGGTGGCTGAGATGACTTGCCACGTGGGTGGCTAGCACGAGGTGGCACCCAGCTGTGCGTGGTGTGAACGGGCCAAAATGACACCTGGCAGCTGTGACAGCCTCGCCACGCTGGTTACCACTGTGTGGTGGCATCCCACTGGGTGGTGTATGACTGGGCCAAGGTGACAACCAGCAGCCATGAAGGCCTCACTACATGGGTGACATTCGTGAGTTGAAACCCCACTGGGTGGGGTGTGCCCAGGCCTAGGTGAAACATGGCGGCCGTGAGGGCCTCAAGACACTGGTGACCCACATGAGGTGGTATCCTGCTGGGTGGGGTGTGCCCATGCCGAGGTGACACCTGGTTGCTATGATTGCCCTGCAACGTGGGTTACCAGTGCTGGGTGGGGTGCACCCAGGTTGAGGTGACACATGGTTTATGTGACAGATGAGCAATATGGGTGGCATGTGTAAGGTGACACTCCACTGGGGAGGGTGTGACCAGGCTGAGGTGACATCTTGTGGCTGTGATGGCCTTGCCATGTGGTTGGCATGTATGAGGTAGCACCCCACCATGTAGGGAGTGATGGGGCCGAGGTTCCACCAGGCCACTGTAATGTCCTCAACATGTGGGTGACCAATGAGAGGTAGCATCCCACCAGGTGGGGTGTGCCCAGGCCTAGGTGACACCTGGCAGCCATGATGGCCTCACATTTCAGTGACTCCTGCGAAGTGGCATTGCACACGGCGAGGTGCACCTGGGTTGAGGTGACACCTGATGACTGTGATGGACTCACCACACGGGTGGCTTGCATGAGGTGACACACTGGAGGACAGAGTGTGATTGAGCTAAGGTGACACCTGGTGGCTGTGGTGTCCTCATAACATGGGTGGCATGCAAGAGATGACACCCCACCAGGTGTGGTGTCATGGGGATGAGGTGACAGCTAGTGGCTGTGACTGCATTGTCATGTGGGTGGCACATGTGAGGTAGCACCCCATCAGGTAGGCAGAGTTGGGGCCGAGGTGACACATGGTGGCTGTGACGGCCTCACCACATGGGTGACCTGCATGAGGTGGCATTCCACCATGAGGCGTGTGTCTGGGCCATTTTGACACCCAGTGTCTGTGATGTCCTCACCACGCAGGTGACTCATGCAAGGTTTCACCATGCCAGGTGGTGTGTCATGGGGCTGAGGTGACACACCATGGTCATGATGACCTTGCCATGCTGGTGACATATGTGAGGTGGTACCTGACCTGGTGGAGATTGTCAGGACTGAAGTGACACCTGGCGGCCATGATGGGTTTGCCACACAGGTGACCCATGTGAGGTGGCCCCCTGATGGGTGGAGTGCAATGGGGCTGAGGTGACACCTGGTGGCTGTGACAGCCTTGCCATGTGGGTGGCCTGTATGAGGTAGCACCCCACCAGGTAGGGAGTGATGGGGCCGAGTTTCCACCAGGCCACAGTAATGTCCTGAACATGCGGGTGACCAATGAGATGTAGCATCCCACCAGGTGAGGTGTGCCCAGGCCTAGGTGACACCTGGCAGTGTGTTGGCCTCACCACATGGGTGACCCTGGCAGGCTGGAACCCCACTGGGCAGGTGTTTGTGGGCCAAGGTCAAACACAGGTTCTGTGATGGCCTCACCACATGGGTGGCACCCCACCGGGTTGGGTGTGCCCAGGCCAGGGTGACACTCAGGGGCCATGACAGCCTTACCACGTGGGTGACCACTGTGATGTGGCAATCTGTTGGGCAGCACATGACTGTGCCAAAGTGACACCTGGTGGCTGTGATGGCCTCACCATGCAGGGGACCTGTACAAGGCCTCACCGCATGGGTGGCATGCATGAGGTTGCTCTCCACTGGGCAGAGTGTCCCAAGGCCGAGGTGACACCTGCTGGCCATGATGGCCTCACCATGCGGGTGGCACATGTGGAGTGGCATCCCTCTGGGTGGGATTTGCCCAGGCCGAGGTCAAACCCCACTTCCATTATGGCCTCAATACGTGGGTGACCCACATGAGGTTGCACCCAGCTGGGCGGGTTGTGCCAGTTCTGAGGTGAAACCCAGTGGGCATGAAGGCCTAGCCACACGGGAGACCCACACCTGGTGGCACACAGCCAGGCAGTGTGTAACTGGGCTGAGGTGACACCCCGTGACCATTACGGCCTTGCCTCATGGGTGATATGTGTAAAGTGGCACTCTGTGGGGTGGGGTGTGACCAGGCCTAAGTGACACCCTGGCCATGAGGGTCTTGCCACGTGCATCACCTGCATGATGTGGCTCCCCACTGGGCAGGGTGTGAAGTAGCCGAGGTGAAACTTGGCCTCCTGACACATCACCATGCAGGTGGCATGTGCGAAGTGTCACCGTGATGGGTGGTGTGTGACCAGGTCTAGGTGACACCCAGCTGCCATGCAGGCCTCATCAGGCAGATGCACCACAGTATGTGGCACTCCTCCAGTTGGTGTGTGCCCAGGCAAAAGTGAATCCCAGCATTCATGAGGGCATCAACATGTGGGTGACCCATGCGAGGTGGCAGCCCCCAGGTGATGTGTGACTGGGCTGAGGTGAAACCCAATGGAATGTCAGCCTCACCACATAGGTGACCCTGGTGTGGTGGCATCCCACGAGGCAGCATGTGCCCAGGCCAAGGTCAAACACAGCTTCTGTGATGACCTTGTCTCTCAGGTGACAGGTGCAAGGTGGCTCCCCATCAGGTGGCATGTGCCTGGGCTGAGGTGACAGCCAGCAGCTATGATGTACTTGCCACGTGGGTTACCTATGTGAGGTGGCACCCCACTGGGTGGATATGCCCAGGTTGATGTGACACCTGGCAGCCCTGATGGCCTCAGCACGTGGGTGACTGATGTGAGGTGGCAACCTGCTAGGTGGGGTGTGATGGATCTGAGGTGACATCTGGCAGCCATAATGGCCTTGCAACATGGGTGGCACATGCAAGGTGGCACACCGCAGGTGGGATGTGAGGGGGTCTAGGTGACATCCGGTGGCTTTGATGGTGCAGCTATGTGTGTGACAAGTGCAAGGGTGCACCCATCTGGGTGGGGTGTTACTGGACCGAGGTTACACCTTGTGACCATAATGGCCTCAGCACTTGGGTGCTATGCATGATGTGGCACCCTGCCAGCAGGGTGTGATGGGGCCAATGGACATCCCGTGGTTGTGACAGCCTCTCAACACGGATGACCCATGTGAGGTGGCTTTTTGCCGGGCAGGGTGTGACTGAGCTGAGGTGACATCTGGCAGCCATTACAGCCTCACCACATGGGTGACCCATGCGTGGTGGCATCCTGTTGGGCTGGATGTGCCTGGGCCTAGGTGACAGCCTGTTGCCGTGAGGGCCATGCCACAAGTGTGACCCTTGTGAGATAGCACTCTGGTGGGTGGGGTGTGCATGGGCCTAGGTGCCACCTGGTGGCCGAGAGGGCCTCGCAACCCAGGTGACCCTCACAAGATGGCACCCTGCCTGATGGGATGTGCCCAATTCAAGGTGATACCTGATGGTCATGACAGCATCACCACATGCATGGCATGCGCAAGGTGGTACACTGTTGGGCTGTGTTTGATAATCCTAGGTGACACCCTGTGGCCATCATGGCCTTGCCATGTGGGTGGCATGCATGAAGTGGCTCCAGGCCACACATGGTGTCCCTGGGCTGAGGTGAGACCTGGCAACACTGACGGCCTCACCACATGGCTTACACATGTAAGGTGGCACCCCACAGGGTGGATGTGCCTGGGCTGAGGTGAGGCCTGATATCCCTGGTGGCCTCACCACATGGGTGAATCACATGAGTTGACACCCCACCAGGCAGGGTGTGGTGGGGCTGAAGTGACACCCAGCAGCTGTAATGGCCTTGCAATGTGGGTGGAAGCTGCAAAGTGCCACTGCTCTGGGCAGGGTGTAAGGGTGCCGAGGTGACCCATGGTGCTGTGATGGCCCAGCTACATGGGTGGCAAGTGCAAGGTTGCACCCCACCAGGTGGGGTGTTACAGGGCCGAGGTGGCACCTGGTGGCTGTGATGGCCTCACCACTTGGGTGGCACACACATGGTAGCACCCTGCCAGGCAAGGTGCGATGGGGCCAATGGACACCCTGTGGCTGTGACAGCCTTGCAACCCTGGTGACCTATACTAGGTGGCTTCCTGCTGGCAGGTTGTGACCGAGCTGAGGTGACACCCGGCAGCAGTGATGGCCTTGCCACATGGGTGACCTGCAAGAGGTGGCACCATGCTGTGTGGGTTGTGACCAGGCCAAGGTGACACCTGGTGGCCATGACAGCGTCACCACAATCGTAGCAAGTGTGAGATTGCACCCTGCAGGCTGCAGTGTGACCAGGCCAAAGTGATCCACAGCAGCTGTGAGAGGCACATCACATGGGTGACCCTTGCAAAGTGGCACCCTGTTAGGTGGTGTGTGACTGGTCCAAGGTGATGCCCAGTGGCCATGAGGACCTCACCACATGGGTGACCCACATGAGCTGGCACCCTGCCTGGCAGGGTGTAACCAGGCCAAGGTGACATCTGGTGGCATAGAGGTGCTCACAACGTGAATAACCATGCGAGGTGGCATCTCACATGGTGGGGTATGCCCGGGTTGAGGTGACACACTTTGACCAAGACAGACTTGCAGCACAGGTGGCATGCACCAGGTGACACCCCACTGTGCAGTGTGTGATCGGGCTGAGGTGACACCTGGTGGCTGTGATGGTCTCGTCCTGAGGGAAGCACATGCTAGTTGACACCCTGGCAGGTGGGTATTGACCAGGAAGAGGTGACACCCAGTGGCCGTGATGGCCTCACTACATGGGGGACACACAAGAGATGACATGGTGCCAGGTGTGGTGTCACAGGGACAAGGTGGCACCTAGTGGTGTGATTGCCTAGCTATGCGGGTGGCACATCAAGGTGGCACCTGGCAGGGTGGGGAATGACTGGGCTGAAGTGAACCCGGTGGCCATGATGGCCTAGCCATGTGAGTAGCATGCACTATGTAGCACCCCATGGGGCAGTGTCTGAGTGGGCTTAGGTGACACCTCGCGGCCTTGATAGCCTCACCATGCTGGTGACATGGGTGAGGTAGCACCTTGCCTGGTGGGGTGTGACGTGGCTGAGATGACACATGGTGGTCATGATCCCTTGCCTCTTAGGTGGCTCCAGCGTGGTGGCACCCTGCTGTGAAAGCTATGAAGGGGTCAAGGTGACATCCCATGGCTATGACAGCCTCACCACATGGGTGACCCAAGTGAGGTGGCTCCCCACAAGACATGGTGTGACTGAGCTAAGCTGTCACCCAGTGGCAGTGATGGCTTCTCCATGCAGGTGACCCATACGAGGTGGTACCCCACTGGGTGGTGTGTGAAGCAACCAAGGTGACACCCAGCAGCTGTGAGGGCCTCATCACGTGGGTGATCTGTGCATGGTGGCTCCCCACCAGGCAGTGTGTGCTCAGGCAGAGGAGACATCTGGCAGCCATGACAGCCTCACAATGCAGTTGACCTTTGCCAGGTGGCAACCTGCGGGATGGGGTGTGACCATGCAGACGTGACACCCAGCGGTGTGACCACCTTGCCATGCAGGTGCCATGTTGAGGTGACATTCTCCTGGGCAGGGAGTGACGCGGCTGAATATTGGTGGCCGTGAGTGCTGCACCATGTGGGTGGCACATGCTAGGTGACATCCCAATGGGCAAGGTGTACCCAGGCCGAGGTGACACTCAGTGGCTGTGAAGGCCTCACAACACAGGTGACCCATGCGATTTGGAATCCTGCATGGTGTGTTGTGACTGGGTTGACATGACACAGTGACCACATTGGACTTGCAATGTGGGTGGCATGCGTGAGGTTAGCCCTGCCAGGTAGGGTGTGATTGGGCTGAGGTGACACCCGGCAGCCATGATGGGCTTGCCACATGGATGGCACACCAGAGATGACACCCCACTGGGCATGGTGTCATGGGGATGAGGTAAAACACTATGGCCGTTACTGCCTCACCATGTGGGTAGCACATGTGAGGTCGCACCCTACCAGGCCTAGAGTGATGGGGCCAAAGTGAAACATGGTGGCTGAGATGACTTGCCACGTGGGTGGCTAGCACGAGGTGGCACCCAGCTGTGCGTGGTGTGAACGGGCCAAAATGACACCTGGCAGCTGTGACAGCCTCGCCACGCTGGTTACCGCTGTGTGGTGGCATCCCACTGGGTGGTGTATGACTGGGCCAAGGTGACAACCAGCAGCCATGAAGGCCTCACTACATGGGTGACATTCGTGAGTTGAAACCCCACTGGGTGGGGTGTGCCCAGGCCTAGGTGAAACATGGTGGCCGTGAGGGCCTCAACACACTGGTGACCCGCATGAGGTGGTATCCTGCTGGGTGGGGTGTGCCCATGCCGAGGTGACACCTGGTTGCTATGATTGCCCTGCAACGTGGGTTACCAGTGCTGGGTGGGGTGCACCCAGGTTGAGGTGACACATGGTTTATGTGACAGATGAGCAATATGGGTGGCATGTGTAAGGTGACACTCCACTGGGGAGGGTGTGTCCAGGCTGAGGTGACACCTTGTGGCTGTGATGGCCTTGCCATGTGGTTGGCATGTATGAGGTAGCACCCCACCATGTAGGGAGTGATGGGGCCGAGGTTCCACCAGGCCACTGTAATGTCCTCAACATGTGGGTGACCAATGAGAGGTAGCATCCCACCAGGTGGGGTGTGCCCAGGCCTAGGTGACACCTGGCAGCCATGATGGCCTCACATTTCAGTGACTCCTGTGAAGTGGCATTGCACACGGCGAGGTGCACCTGGGTTGAGGTGACACCTGATGACTGTGATGGACTCACCACACGGGTGGCTTGCATGAGGTGACACACTGGAGGACAGAGTGTGATTGAGCTAAGGTGACACCTGGTGGCTGTGGTGTCCTCATCACATGGGTGGCATGCAAGAGATGACACCCCACCAGGTGTGGTGTCATGGGGATGAGGTGACAGCTAGTGGCTGTGACTGCATTGTCATGTGGGTGGCACATGTGAGGTAGCACCCCATCAGGTAGGCAGAGTTGGGGCCGAGGTGACACATGGTGGCTGTGACGGCCTCACCACATGGGTGACCTGCATGAGGTGGCATTCCACCATGAGGCGTGTGTCTGGGCCATTTTGACACCCAGTGTCTGTGATGTCCTCACCACGCGGGTGGCTCATGCAAGGTTTCACCATGCCAGGTGGTGTGTCATGGGGCTGAGGTGACACACCATGGTCATGATGACCTTGCCATGCTGGTGACATATGTGAGGTGGTACCTGACCTGGTGGAGATTGTCAGGACTGAAGTGACACCTGGCGGCCATGATGGGTTTGCCACACAGGTGACCCATGTGAGGTGGCCCCCTGATGGGTGGAGTGCAATGGGGCTGAGGTGACACCTGGTGGCTGTGACGGCCTTGCCATGTGGGTGGCCTGTATGAGGTAGCACCCCACCAGGTAGGGAGTGATGGGGCCGAGTTTCCACCAGGCCACAGTAATGTCCTGAACATGCGGGTGACCAATGAGATGTAGCATCCCACCAGGTGAGGTGTGCCCAGGCCTAGGTGACACCTGGCAGTGTGTTGGCCTCACCACATGGGTGACCCTGGCAGGCTGGAACCCCACTGGGCAGGTGTTTGTGGGCCAAGGTCAAACACAGGTTCTGTGATGGCCTCACCACATGGGTGGCACCCCACCGGGTTGGGTGTGCCCAGGCCAGGGTGACACTCAGGGGCCATGACAGCCTTACCACGTGGGTGACCAGTGTGATGTGGCAATCTGTTGGGCAGCACATGACTGTGCCAAAGTGACACCTGGTGGCTGTGATGGCCTCACCATGCAGGTGACCTGTACAAGGCCTCACCGCATGGGTGGCATGCATGAGGTTGCTCTCCACTGGGCAGAGTGTCCCAAGGCCGAGGTGACACCTGGTGGCCATGATGGCCTCACCATGCGGGTGGCACATGTGGAGTGGCATCCCTCTGGGTGGGATTTGCCCAGGCCGAGGTCAAACCCCACTTCCATTATGGCCTCAATACGTGGGTGACCCACATGAGGTTGCACCCAGCTGGGCGGGTTGTGCCAGTTCTGAGGTGAAACCCAGTGGGCATGAAGGCCTAGCCACACGGGAGACCCACACCTGGTGGCACACAGCCAGGCAGTGTGTAACTGGGCTGAGGTGACACCCCGTGACCATTACGGCCTTGCCTCATGGGTGATATGTGTAAAGTGGCACTCTGTGGGGTGGGGTGTGACCAGGCCTAAGTGACACCCTGGCCATGAGGGTCTTGCCACATGCATCACCTGCATGATGTGGCTCCCCACTGGGCAGGGTGTGAAGTAGCCGAGGTGAAACTTGGCCTCCTGACACATCACCATGCAGGTGGCATGTGCGAAGTGTCACCGTGATGGGTGGTGTGTGACCAGGTCTAGGTGACACCCAGCTGCCATGCAGGCCTCATCAGGCAGATGCACCACAGTATGTGGCACTCCTCCAGTTGGTGTGTGCCCAGGCAAAAGTGAATCCCAGCATTCATGAGGGCATCAATATGTGGGTGACCCATGCGAGGTGGCAGCCCCCAGGTGATGTGTGACTGGGCTGAGGTGAAACCCAATGGAATGTCAGCCTCACCACATAGGTGACCCTGGTGTGGTGGCATCCCACGAGGCAGCATGTGCCCAGGCCAAGGTCAAACACAGCTTCTGTGATGACCTTGTCTCTCAGGTGACAGGTGCAAGGTGGCTCCCCATCAGGTGGCATGTGCCTGGGCTGAGGTGACAGCCAGCAGCTATGATGTACTTGCCACGTGGGTTACCTATGTGAGGTGGCACCCCACTGGGTGGATATGCCCAGGTTGATGTGACACCTGGCAGCCCTGATGGCCTCAGCACGTGGGTGACTGATGTGAGGTGGCAACCTGCTAGGTGGGGTGTGATGGATCTGAGGTGACATCTGGCAGCCATAATGGCCTTGCAACATGGGTGGCACATGCAAAGTGGCACACCGCAGGTGGGATGTGAGGGGGTCTAGGTGACATCCGGTTGCTTTGCTGGTGCAGCTATGTGTGTGACAAGTGCAAGGGTGCACCCATCTGGGTGGGGTGTTACTGGACCGAGGTTACACCTTGTGACCATAATGGCCTCAGCACTTGGGTGGTATGCATGATGTGGCACCCTGCCAGCAGGGTGTGATGGGGCCAATGGACATCCCGTGGTTGTGACAGCCTCTCAACACGGATGACCCATGTGAGGTGGCTTTTTGCCGGGCAGGGTGTGACTGAGCTGAGGTGACATCTGGCAGCCATTACAGCCTCACCACATGGGTGACCCATGCGTGGTGGCATCCTGTTGGGCTGGATGTGCCTGGGCCTAGGTGACAGCCTGTTGCCGTGAGGGCCATGCCACAAGTGTGACCCTTGTGAGATAGCACTCTGGTGGGTGGGGTGTGCATGGGCCTAGGTGCCACCTGGTGGCCGAGAGGGCCTCGCAACCCAGGTGACCCTCACAAGATGGCACCCTGCCTGATGGGATGTGCCCAATTCAAGGTGATACCTGATGGTCATGACAGCATCACCACATGCATGGCATGCGCAAGGTGGTACACTGTTGGGCTGTGTTTGATAATCCTAGGTGACACCCTGTGGCCATCATGGCCTTGCCATGTGGGTGGCATGCATGAAGTGGCTCCAGGCCACACATGGTGTCCCTGGGCTGAGGTGAGACCTGGCAACACTGACGGCCTCACCACATGGCTTACACATGTAAGGTGGCACCCCACAGGGTGGATGTGCCTGGGCTGAGGTGAGGCCTGATATCCCTGGTGGCCTCACCACATGGGTGAATCACATGAGTTGACACCCCACCAGGCAGGGTGTGGTGGGGCTGAAGTGACACCCAGCAGCTGTAATGGCCTTGCAATGTGGGTGGAAGCTGCAAAGTGCCACCGCTCTGGGCAGGGTGTAAGGGTGCCGAGGTGACCCATGGTGCTGTGATGGCCCAGCTACATGGGTGGCAAGTGCAAGGTTGCACCCCACCAGGTGGGGTGTTACAGGGCCGAGGTGGCACCTGGTGGCTGTGATGGCCTCACCACTTGGGTGGCACACACATGGTAGCACCCTGCCAGGCAAGGTGCGATGGGGCCAATGGACACCCTGTGGCTGTGACAGCCTTGCAACCCTGGTGACCTATACTAGGTGGCTTCCTGCTGGCAGGTTGTGACTGAGCTGAGGTGACACCCGGCAGCAGTGATGGCCTTGCCACATGGGTGACCTGCAAGAGGTGGCACCATGCTGTGTGGGTTGTGACCAGGCCAAGGTGACACCTGGTGGCCATGACAGCGTCACCACAATCGTAGCAAGTGTGAGATTGCACCCTGCAGGCTGCAGTGTGACCAGGCCAAAGTGATCCACAGCAGCTGTGAGAGCCACATCACATGGGTGACCCTTGCAAAGTGGCACCCTGTTAGGTGGTGTGTGACTGGTCCAAGGTGATGCCCAGTGGCCATGAGGACCTCACCACATGGGTGACCCACATGAGCTGGCACCCTGCCTGGCAGGGTGTAACCAGGCCAAGGTGACATCTGGTGGCATAGAGGTGCTCACAACGTGAATAACCATGCGAGGTGGCATCTCACATGGTGGGGTATGCCCGGGTTGAGGTGACACACTTTGACCAAGACAGACTTGCAGCACAGGTGGCATGCACCAGGTGACACCCCACTGTGCAGTGTGTGATCGGGCTGAGGTGACACCTGGTGGCTGTGATGGTCTCGTCCTGAGGGAAGCACATGCTAGTTGACACCCTGGCAGGTGGGTATTGACCAGGAAGAGGTGACACCCAGTGGCCGTGATGGCCTCACTACATGGGGGACACACAAGAGATGACATGGTGCCAGGTGTGGTGTCACAGGGACAAGGTGGCACCTAGTGGTGTGATTGCCTAGCTATGCGGGTGGCACATCAAGGTGGCACCTGGCAGGGTGGGGAATGACTGGGCTGAAGTGAACCCGGTGGCCATGATGGCCTAGCCATGTGAGTAGCATGCACTATGTAGCACCCCATGGGGCAGTGTCTGAGTGGGCTTAGGTGACACCTCGCGGCCTTGATAGCCTCACCATGCTGGTGACATGGGTGAGGTAGCACCTTGCCTGGTGGGGTGTGACGTGGCTGAGATGACACATGGTGGTCATGATCCCTTGCCTCTTAGGTGGCTCCAGCGTGGTGGCACCCTGCTGTGAAAGCTATGAAGGGGTCAAGGTGACATCCCATGGCTATGACAGCCTCACCACATGGGTGACCCAAGTGAGGTGGCTCCCCACAAGACATGGTGTGACTGAGCTAAGCTGTCACCCAGTGGCAGTGATGGCTTCTCCATGCAGGTGACCCATACGAGGTGGTACCCCACTGGGTGGTGTGTGAAGCAACCAAGGTGACACCCAGCAGCTGTGAGGGCCTCATCACGTGGGTGATCTGTGCATGGTGGCTCCCCACCAGGCAGTGTGTGCTCAGGCAGAGGAGACATCTGGCAGCCATGACAGCCTCACAATGCAGTTGACCTTTGCCAGGTGGCAACCTGCGGGATGGGGTGTGACCATGCAGACGTGACACCCAGCGGTGTGACCACCTTGCCATGCAGGTGCCATGTTGAGGTGACATTCTCCTGGGCAGGGAGTGACGCGGCTGAATATTGGTGGCCGTGAGTGCTGCACCATGTGGGTGGCACATGCTAGGTGACATCCCAATGGGCAAGGTGTACCCAGGCCGAGGTGACACTCAGTGGCTGTGAAGGCCTCACAACACAGGTGACCCATGCGATTTGGAATCCTGCATGGTGTGTTGTGACTGGGTTGACATGACACAGTGACCACATTGGACTTGCAATGTGGGTGGCATGCGTGAGGTTAGCCCTGCCAGGTAGGGTGTGATTGGGCTGAGGTGACACCCGGCAGCCATGATGGGCTTGCCACATGGATGGCACACCAGAGATGACACCCCACTGGGCATGGTGTCATGGGGATGAGGTAAAACACTATGGCCGTTACTGCCTCACCATGTGGGTAGCACATGTGAGGTCGCACCCTACCAGGCCTAGAGTGATGGGGCCAAAGTGAAACATGGTGGCTGAGATGACTTGCCACGTGGGTGGCTAGCACGAGGTGGCACCCAGCTGTGCGTGGTGTGAACGGGCCAAAATGACACCTGGCAGCTGTGACAGCCTCGCCACGCTGGTTACCGCTGTGTGGTGGCATCCCACTGGGTGGTGTATGACTGGGCCAAGGTGACAACCAGCAGCCATGAAGGCCTCACTACATGGGTGACATTCGTGAGTTGAAACCCCACTGGGTGGGGTGTGCCCAGGTCTAGGTGAAACATGGCAGCCGTGAGGGCCTAAACACACTGGTGACCCGCATGAGGTGGTATCCTGCTGGGTGGGGTGTGCCCATGCCGAGGTGACACCTGGTTGCTATGATTGCCCTGCAACGTGGGTTACCAGTGCTGGGTGGGGTGCACCCAGGTTGAGGTGACACATGGTTTATGTGACAGATGAGCAATATGGGTGGCATGTGTAAGGTGACACTCCACTGGGGAGGGTGTGACCAGGCTGAGGTGACACCTTGTGGCTGTGATGGCCTTGCCATGTGGTTGGCATGTATGAGGTAGCACCCCACCATGTAGGGAGTGATGGGGCCGAGGTTCCACCAGGCCACTGTAATGTCCTCAACATGCGGGTGACCAATGAGATGTAGCATCCCACCAGGTGGGGTGTGCCCAGGCCTAGGTGACACCTGGCAGCCATGATGGCCTCACATTTCAGTGACTCCTGTGAAGTGGCATTGCACACGGCGAGGTGCACCTGGGTTGAGGTGACACCTGATGACTGTGATGGACTCACCACACGGGTGGCTTGCATGAGGTGACACACTGGAGGACAGAGTGTGATTGAGCTAAGGTGACACCTGGTGGCTGTGGTGTCCTCATCACATGGGTGGCATGCAAGAGATGACACCCCACCAGGTGTGGTGTCATGGGGATGAGGTGACAGCTAGTGGCTGTGACTGCATTGTCATGTGGGTGGCACATGTGAGGTAGCACCCCATCAGGTAGGCAGAGTTGGGGCCGAGGTGACACATGGTGGCTGTGACGGCCTCACCACATGGGTGACCTGCATGAGGTGGCATTCCACCATGAGGCGTGTGTCTGGGCCATTTTGACACCCAGTGTCTGTGATGTCCTCACCACGCGGGTGGCTCATGCAAGGTTTCACCATGCCAGGTGGTGTGTCATGGGGCTGAGGTGACACACCATGGTCATGATGACCTTGCCATGCTGGTGACATATGTGAGGTGGTACCTGACCTGGTGGAGATTGTCAGGACTGAAGTGACACCTGGCGGCCATGATGGGTTTGCCACACAGGTGACCCATGTGAGGTGGCCCCCTGATGGGTGGAGTGCAATGGGGCTGAGGTGACACCTGGTGGCTGTGACGGCCTTGCCATGTGGGTGGCCTGTATGAGGTAGCACCCCACCAGGTAGGGAGTGATGGGGCCGAGTTTCCACCAGGCCACAGTAATGTCCTGAACATGCGGGTGACCAATGAGATGTAGCATCCCACCAGGTGAGGTGTGCCCAGGCCTAGGTGACACCTGGCAGTGTGTTGGCCTCACCACATGGGTGACCCTGGCAGGCTGGAACCCCACTGGGCAGGTGTTTGTGGGCCAAGGTCAAACACAGGTTCTGTGATGGCCTCACCACATGGGTGGCACCCCACCGGGTTGGGTGTGCCCAGGCCAGGGTGACACTCAGGGGCCATGACAGCCTTACCACGTGGGTGACCAGTGTGATGTGGCAATCTGTTGGGCAGCACATGACTGTGCCAAAGTGACACCTGGTGGCTGTGATGGCCTCACCATGCAGGTGACCTGTACAAGGCCTCACCGCATGGGTGGCATGCATGAGGTTGCTCTCCACTGGGCAGAGTGTCCCAAGGCCGAGGTGACACCTGGTGGCCATGATGGCCTCACCATGCGGGTGGCACATGTGGAGTGGCATCCCTCTGGGTGGGATTTGCCCAGGCCGAGGTCAAACCCCACTTCCATTATGGCCTCAATACGTGGGTGACCCACATGAGGTTGCACCCAGCTGGGCGGGTTGTGCCAGTTCTGAGGTGAAACCCAGTGGGCATGAAGGCCTAGCCACACGGGAGACCCACACCTGGTGGCACACAGCCAGGCAGTGTGTAACTGGGCTGAGGTGACACCCCGTGACCATTACGGCCTTGCCTCATGGGTGATATGTGTAAAGTGGCACTCTGTGGGGTGGGGTGTGACCAGGCCTAAGTGACACCCTGGCCATGAGGGTCTTGCCACGTGCATCACCTGCATGATGTGGCTCCCCACTGGGCAGGGTGTGAAGTAGCCGAGGTGAAACTTGGCCTCCTGACCACATCACCATGCAGGTGGCATGTGCGAAGTGTCACCGTGATGGGTGGTGTGTGACCAGGTCTAGGTGACACCCAGCTGCCATGCAGGCCTCATCAGGCAGATGCACCACAGTATGTGGCACTCCTCCAGTTGGTGTGTGCCCAGGCAAAAGTGAATCCCAGCATTCATGAGGGCATCAACATGTGGGTGACCCATGCGAGGTGGCAGCCCCCAGGTGATGTGTGACTGGGCTGAGGTGAAACCCAATGGAATGTCAGCCTCACCACATAGGTGACCCTGGTGTGGTGGCATCCCACGAGGCAGCATGTGCCCAGGCCAAGGTCAAACACAGCTTCTGTGATGACCTTGTCTCTCAGGTGACAGGTGCAAGGTGGCTCCCCATCAGGTGGCATGTGCCTGGGCTGAGGTGACAGCCAGCAGCTATGATGTACTTGCCACGTGGGTTACCTATGTGAGGTGGCACCCCACTGGGTGGATATGCCCAGGTTGATGTGACACCTGGCAGCCCTGATGGCCTCAGCACGTGGGTGACTGATGTGAGGTGGCAACCTGCTAGGTGGGGTGTGATGGATCTGAGGTGACATCTGGCAGCCATAATGGCCTTGCAACATGGGTGGCACATGCAAAGTGGCACACCGCAGGTGGGATGTGAGGGGGTCTAGGTGACATCCGGTGGCTTTGATGGTGCAGCTATGTGTGTGACAAGTGCAAGGGTGCACCCATCTGGGTGGGGTGTTACTGGACCGAGGTTACACCTTGTGACCATAATGGCCTCAGCACTTGGGTGGTATGCATGATGTGGCACCCTGCCAGCAGGGTGTGATGGGGCCAATGGACATCCCGTGGTTGTGACAGCCTCTCAACACGGATGACCCATGTGAGGTGGCTTTTTGCCGGGCAGGGTGTGACTGAGCTGAGGTGACATCTGGCAGCCATTACAGCCTCACCACATGGGTGACCCATGCGTGGTGGCATCCTGTTGGGCTGGATGTGCCTGGGCCTAGGTGACAGCCTGTTGCCGTGAGGGCCATGCCACAAGTGTGACCCTTGTGAGATAGCACTCTGGTGGGTGGGGTGTGCATGGGCCTAGGTGCCACCTGGTGGCCGAGAGGGCCTCGCAACCCAGGTGACCCTCACAAGATGGCACCCTGCCTGATGGGATGTGCCCAATTCAAGGTGATACCTGATGGTCATGACAGCATCACCACATGCATGGCATGCACAAGGTGGTACACTGTTGGGCTGTGTTTGATAATCCTAGGTGACACCCTGTGGCCATCATGGCCTTGCCATGTGGGTGGCATGCATGAAGTGGCTCCAGGCCACACATGGTGTCCCTGGGCTGAGGTGAGACCTGGCAACACTGATGGCGTCACCACATGGCTTACACATGTAAGGTGGCACCCCACAGGGTGGATGTGCCTGGGCTGAGGTGAGGCCTGATATCCCTGGTGGCCTCACCACATGGGTGAATCACATGAGTTGACACCCCACCAGGCAGGTTGTGGTGTGGCTGAAGTGACACCCAGCAGCTGTAATGGCCTTGCAATGTGGGTGGAAGCTGCAAAGTGCCACTGCTCTGGGCAGGGTGTAAGGGTGCCGAGGTGACCCATGGTGCTGTGATGGCCCAGCTACATGGGTGGCAAGTGCAAGGTTGCACCCCACCAGGTGGGGTGTTACAGGGCCGAGGTGGCACCTGGTGGCTGTGATGGCCTCACCACTTGGGTGGCACACACATGGTAGCACCCTGCCAGGCAAGGTGCGATGGGGCCAATGGACACCCTGTGGCTGTGAGAGCCTTGCAACCCTGGTGACCTATACTAGGTGGCTTCCTGCTGGCAGGTTGTGACCGAGCTGAGGTGACACCCGGCAGCAGTGATGGCCTTGCCACATGGGTGACCTGCAAGAGGTGGCACCATGCTGTGTGGGTTGTGACCAGGCCAAGGTGACACCTGGTGGCCATGACAGCCTCACCACAATCGTAGCAAGTGTGAGATTGCACCCTGCAGGCTGCAGTGTGACCAGGCCAAAGTGATCCACAGCAGCTGTGAGAGCCACATCACATGGGTGACCCTTGCAAAGTGGCACCCCGTTAGGTGGTGTGTGACTGGTCCAAGGTGATGCCCAGTGGCCATGAGGACCTCACCACATGGGTGACCCACATGAGCTGGCACCCTGCCTGGCAGGGTGTAACCAGGCCAAGGTGACATCTGGTGGCATAGAGGTGCTCACAACGTGAGTAACCATGCGAGGTGGCATCTCACATGGTGGGGTATGCCCGGGTTGAGGTGACACACTTTGACCGAGACAGACTTGCAGCACAGGTGGCATGCACCAGGTGACACCCCACTGTGCAGTGTGTGATCGGGCTGAGGT
Organism: Hippopotamus amphibius kiboko; assembly: GCF_030028045.1. Classification (NCBI taxonomy): domain Eukaryota; kingdom Metazoa; phylum Chordata; class Mammalia; order Artiodactyla; family Hippopotamidae; genus Hippopotamus; species Hippopotamus amphibius. The sequence continues at coordinate 102,151,376 of NC_080188.1, read as the reverse complement.
GACACCTGGTGGCTGTGATGGTCTCGTCCTGAGGGAAGCACATGCTAGTTGACACCCTGGCAGGTGGGTATTGACCAGGAAGAGGTGACACCCAGTGGCCGTGATGGCCTCACTACATGGGGGACACACAAGAGATGACATGGTGCCAGGTGTGGTGTCACAGGGACAAGGTGGCACCTAGTGGTGTGATTGCCTAGCTATGCGGGTGGCACATCAAGGTGGCACCTGGCAGGGTGGGGAATGACGGGGCTGAAGTGACACCCGGTGGCCATGATGGCCTAGCCATGTGAGTAGCATGAACTATGTAGCACCCCATCGGGCAGTGTCTGAGTGGGCTTAGGTGACACCTCGCAGCCTTGATAGCCTCACCATGCTGGTGACATGGGTGAGGTAGCACCTTGCCTGGTGGGGTGTGACGTGGCTGAGATGACACATGGTGGTCATGATCCCTTGCCTCTTAGGTGGCTCCAGCGTGGTGGCACCCTGCTGTGAAAGCTATGAAGGTGTCAAGGTGACATCCCATGGCTATGACAGCCTCACCACATGGGTGACCCAAGTGAGGTGGCTCCCCACAAGACATGGTGTGACTGAGCTAAGCTGTCACCCAGTGGCAGTGATGGCTTCTCCATGCAGGTGACCCATACGAGGTGGTACCCCACTGGGTGGTGTGTGAAGCAACCAAGGTGACACCCAGCAGCTGTGAGGGCCTCATCACGTGGGTGATCTGTGCATGGTGGCTCCCCACCAGGCAGTGTGTGTTCAGGCAGAGGAGACATCTGGCAGCCATGACAGCCTCACCATGCAGTTGACCTTTGCCAGGTGGCAACCTGCGGGATGGGGTGTGACCATGCAGACGTGACACCCAGCGGTGTGACCACCTTGCCATGCAGGTGCCATGTTGAGGTGACATTCTCCTGGGCAGGGAGTGACACGGCTGAATATTGGTGGCCGTGAGTGCTGCACCATGTGGGTGGCACATGCTAGGTGACATCCCAATGGGCAAGGTGTACCCAGGCCGAGGTGACACTCAGTGGCTGTGAAGGCCTCACAACACAGGTGACCCATGCGATTTGGAATCCTGCATGGTGTGTTGTGACTGGGTTGACATGACACAGCGACCACATTGGACTTGCAATGTGGGTGGCATGCGTGAGGTTAGCCCTGCCAGGTAGGGTGTGATTGGGCTGAGGTGACACCCGGCAGCCATGATGGGCTTGCCACATGGATGGCACACAAGAGATGACACCCCACTGGGCATGGTGTCATGGGGATGAGGTAAAACACTATGGCCGTTACTGCCTCACCATGTGGGTAGCACATGTGAGGTCGCACCCTACCAGGCCTAGAGTGATGGGGCCAAAGTGAAACATGGTGGCTGAGATGACTTGCCACGTGGGTGGCTAGCACGAGGTGGCACCCAGCTGTGCGTGGTGTGAACGGGCCAAAATGATACCTGGCAGCTGTGACAGCCTTGCCACGCTGGTTACCGCTGTGTGGTGGCATCCCACTGTGTGGTGTATGACTGGGCCAAGGTGACAACCAGCAGCCATGAAGGCCTCACTACATGGGTGACATTCGTGAGTTGAAACCCCACTGGGTGGGGTGTGCCCAGGCCTAGGTGAAACATGGCGGCCGTGAGGGCCTCAACACACTGGTGACCCGCATGAGGTGGTATCCTGCTGGGTGGGGTGTGCCCATGCCGAGGTGACACCTGGTTGCTATGATTGCCCTGCAACGTGGGTTACCAGTGCTGGGTGGGGTGCACCCAGGTTGAGGTGACACATGGTTTATGTGACAGATGAGCAATATGGGTGGCATGTGTAAGGTGACACTCCACTGGGGAGGGTGTGACCAGGCTGAGGTGACACCTTGTGGCTGTGATGGCCTTGCCATGTGGTTGGCATGTATGAGGTAGCACCCCACCATGTAGGGAGTGATGGGGCCGAGGTTCCACCAGGCCACTGTAATGTCCTCAACATGTGGGTGACCAATGAGAGGTAGCATCCCACCAGGTGGGGTGTGCCCAGGCCTAGGTGACACCTGGCAGCCATGATGGCCTCACATTTCAGTGACTCCTGCGAAGTGGCATTGCACACGGCGAGGTGCACCTGGGTTGAGGTGACACCTGATGACTGTGATGGACTCACCACACGGGTGGCTTGCATGAGGTGACACACTGGAGGACAGAGTGTGATTGAGCTAAGGTGACACCTGGTGGCTGTGGTGTCCTCATCACATGGGTGGCATGCAAGAGATGACACCCCACCAGGTGTGGTGTCATGGGGATGAGGTGACAGCTAGTGGCTGTGACTGCATTGTCATGTGGGTGGCACATGTGAGGTAGCACCCCATCAGGTAGGCAGAGTTGGGGCCGAGGTGACACATGGTGGCTGTGACGGCCTCACCACATGGGTGACCTGCATGAGGTGGCATTCCACCATGAGGCGTGTGTCTGGGCCATTTTGACACCCAGTGTCTGTGATGTCCTCACCACGCGGGTGGCTCATGCAAGGTTTCACCATGCCAGGTGGTGTGTCATGGGGCTGAGGTGACACACCATGGTCATGATGACCTTGCCATGCTGGTGACATATGTGAGGTGGTACCTGACCTGGTGGAGATTGTCAGGACTGAAGTGACACCTGGCGGCCATGATGGGTTTGCCACACAGGTGACCCATGTGAGGTGGCCCCCTGTTGGGTGGAGTGCAATGGGGCTGAGGTGACACCTGGTGGCTGTGACGGCCTTGCCATGTGGGTGGCCTGTATGAGGTAGCACCCCACCAGGTAGGGAGTGATGGGGCCGAGTTTCCACCAGGCCACAGTAATGTCCTGAACATGCGGGTGACCAATGAGATGTAGCATCCCACCAGGTGAGGTGTGCCCAGGCCTAGGTGACACCTGGCAGTGTGTTGGCCTCACCACATGGGTGACCCTGGCTGGCTGGAACCCCACTGGGCAGGTGTTTGTGGGCCAAGGTCAAACACAGGTTCTGTGATGGCCTCACCACATGGGTGGCACCCCACTGGGTTGGGTGTGCCCAGGCCAAGGTGACACTCAGGGGCCATGACAGCCTTACCACGTGGGTGACCAGTGTGATGTGGCAACCTGTTGGGCAGCACATGACTGTGCCAAAGTGACACCTGGTGGCTGTGATGGCCTCTCCATGCAGGTGACCTGTACAAGGCTTCACCGCATGGGTGGCATGCATGAGGTTGCTCTCCACTGGGCAGAGTGTCCCAAGGCCGAGGTGACACCTGCTGGCCATGATGGCCTCACCATGTGGATGGCACATGTGGAGTGGCATCCCTCTGGGTGGGATTTGCCCAGGCCGAGGTCAAACCCCACTTCAATTATGGCCTCAATACGTGGGTGACCCGCATGAGGTTGCACCCAGCTGGGCAGGTTGTGCCAGTTCTGAGGTGAAACCCAGTGGGCATGAAGGCCTAGCAACATGGGAGACCCACACATGGTGGCACACAGCCAGGCAGTGTGTAACTGGGCTGAGGTGACACCCAGTGACCATTACGGCCTTGCCTCATGCGTGATATGTGTAAAGTGGCACTCTGTGGGGTGGGGTGTGACCAGGCCTAAGTGACACCCTGGCCATGAGGGTCTTGCCACGTGCATCACCTGCATGATGTGGCTCCCCACTGGGCAGGGTGTGAAGTAGCCGAGGTGAAACTCGGCCTCCTGAGCACATCGCCATGCAGGTGGCATGTGCGAAGTGTCACCGTGATGGGTGGGGTGTGACCAGGTCTAGGTGACACCCAGCTGCCATGCAGGCCTCATCAGGCAGATGCACCACAGTATGTGGCACTCCTCCAGTTGGTGTGTGCCCAGGCAAAAGTGAATCCCAGCATTCATGAGGGCATCAACATGTGGGTGACCCATGCGAGGTGGCAGCCCCCAGGTGATGTGTGACTGGGCTGAGGTGAAACCCAATGGAATGTCAGCCTCACCACATAGGTGACCCTGGTGTGGTGGCATCCCACCAGGCGGCATGTGCCCAGGCCAAGGTCAAACACAGCTTCTGTGATGGCCTTGCCTCTCGGGTGACAGGTGCAAGGTGGCTCCCCATCAGGTGGCATGTGCCTGGGCTGAGGTGACAGCCAGCAGCTATGATGTACTTGCCACGTGGGTTACCTATGTGAGGTGGCACCCCACTGGGTGGATATGCCCAGGTTGATGTGACACCTGGCAGCCCTGATGGCCTCAGCACGTGGGTGACTGATGTGAGGTGGCAACCTGCTAGGTGGGGTGTGATGGATCTGAGGTGACATCTGGCAGCCATAATGGCCTTGCAACATGGGTGGCACATGCAAAGTGGCACACCGCAGGTGGGATGTGAGGGGGTCTAGGTGACACCCGGTGGCTTTGATGGTGCAGCTATGTGTGTGACAAGTGCAAGGGTGCACCCATCTGGGTGGGGTGTTACTGGACCGAGGTTACACCTTGTGACCATAATGGCCTCAGCACTTGGGTGGTATGCATGATGTGGCACCCTGCCAGCAGGGTGTGATGGGGCCAATGGACACCCCGTGGTTGTGACAGCCTCTCAACCAGGATGACCCATGTGAGGTGGCCTTTTGCCGGGCAGGGTGTGACTGAGCTGAGGTGACATCTGGCAACCATTACAGCCTCACCACATGGCTGACCCATGCGTGGTGGCATCCTGTTGGGCTGGATGTGCCTGGGCCTAAGTGACAGCCTGTTGCCGTGAGGGCCATGCCACAAGTGTGACCCTTGTGAGATGGCACTCTGGTGGGTGGGGTGTGCATGGGCCTAGGTGCCACCTGGTGGCCGAGATGGCCTCGCAACCCACGTGACCCTCACGAGATGGCACCCTGCCTGATGGGATGTGCCCAATTCAAGGTGATACCTGATGGTCATGACAGCATCACCACATGCATGGCATGCGCAAGGTGGTACACTGTTGGGCTGTGTTTGATAATCCTAGGTGACACCCTGTGGCCATCATGGCCTTGCCATGTGGGTGGCATGCATGAAGTGGCTCCAGGCCGCACATGGTGTCCCTGGGCTGAGGTGAGACCTGGCAACACTGACGGCCTCACCACATGGCTTACACATGTAAGGTGGCACCCCACAGGGTGGATGTGCCTGGGCTGAGGTGAGGCCTGATATCCCTGGTGGCCTCACCACATGGGTGAATCACATGAGTTGACACCCCACCAGGCAGGGTGTGGTGGGGCTGAAGTGACACCCAGCAGCTGTAATGGCCTGGCAGTGTGGGTGGAAGCTGCAAAGTGCCACCGCTCTGGGCAGGGTGTAAGGGTGCCGAGGTGACCCATGGTGCTGTGATGGCCCAGCTACATGGGTGGCAAGTGCAAGGTTGCACCCCACCAGGTGGGGTGTTACAGGGCCGAGGTGGCACCTGGTGGCTGTGATGGCCTCACCACTTGGGTGGCACACACATGGTAGCACCCTGCCAGGCAAGGTGCGATGGGGCCAATGGACACCCTGTGGCTGTGACAGCCTTGCAACCCTGGTGACCTATACTAGGTGGCTTCCTGCTGGCAGGTTGTGACCGAGCTGAGGTGACACCCGGCAGCAGTGATGGCCTTGCCACATGGGTGACCTGCAAGAGGTGGCACCATGCTGTGTGGGTTGTGACCAGGCCAAGGTGACACCTGGTGGCCATGACAGCCTCACCACAATCGTAGCAAGTGTGAGATTGCACCCTGCAGGCTGCAGTGTGACCAGGCCAAAGTGATCCACAGCAGCTGTGAGAGCCACATCACATGGGTGACCCTTGCAAAGTGGCACCCCGTTAGGTGGTGTGTGACTGGTCCAAGGTGATGCCCAGTGGCCATGAGGACCTCACCACATGGGTGACCCACATGAGCTGGCACCCTGCCTGGCAGGGTGTAACCAGGCCAAGGTGACATCTGGTGGCATAGAGGTGCTCACAACGTGAGTAACCATGCGAGGTGGCATCTCACATGGTGGGGTATGCCCGGGTTGAGGTGACACACTTTGACTGAGACAGACTTGCAGCACAGGTGGCATGCACCAGGTGACACCCCACTGTGCAGTGTGTGATCGGGCTGAGGTGACACCTGGTGGCTGTGATGGTCTCGTCCTGAGGGAAGCACATGCTAGTTGACACCCTGGCAGGTGGGTATTGACCAGGAAGAGGTGACACCCAGTGGCCGTGATGGCCTCACTACATGGGGGACACACAAGAGATGACATGGTGCCAGGTGTGGTGTCACAGGGACAAGGTGGCACCTAGTGGTGTGATTGCCTAGCTATGCGGGTGGCACATCAAGGTGGCACCTGGCAGGGTGGGGAATGACTGGGCTGAAGTGACACTCAGTGGCCATGATGGCCTAGCCATGTGAGTAGCATGCACTATGTAGCACCCCATGGGGCAGTGTCTGAGTGGGCTTAGGTGACACCTCGCGGCCTTGATAGCCTCACCATGCTGGTGACATGGGTGAGGTAGCACCTTGCCTGGTGGGGTGTGACGTGGCTGAGATGACACATGGTGGTCATGATCCCTTGCCTCTTAGGTGGCTCCAGCGTGGTGGCACCCTGCTGTGAAAGCTATGAAGGGGTCAAGGTGACATCCCATGGCTATGACAGCCTCACCACATGGGTGACCCAAGTGAGGTGGCTCCCCACAAGACATGGTGTGACTGAGCTAAGCTGTCACCCAGTGGCAGTGATGGCTTCTCCATGCAGGTGACCCATATGAGGTGGTACCCCACTGGGTGGTGTGTGAAGCAACCAAGGTGACACCCAGCAGCTGTGAGGGCCTCATCATGTGGGTGATCTCTGCATGGTGGCTCCCCACCAGGCAGTGTGTGCTCAGGCAGAGGAGACATCTGGCAGCCATGACAGCCTCACCATGCAGTTGACCTTTGCCAGGTGGCAACCTGCGGGATGGGGTGTGACCATGCAGACGTGACACCCAGCGGTGTGACCACCTTGCCATGCAGGTGCCATGTTGAGGTGACATTCTCCTGGGCAGGGAGTGATGCGGCTGAATATTGGTGGCCGTGAGTGCTGCACCATGTGGGTGGCACATGCTAGGTGACATCCCAATGGGCAAGGTGTACCCAGGCTGAGGTGACACTCAGTGGCTGTGAAGGCCTCACAACACAGGTGACCCATGCGATTTGGAATCCTGCATGGTGTGTTGTGACTGGGTTGACATGACACAGTGACCACATTGGACTTGCAATGTGGGTGGCATGCGTGAGGTTAGCCCTGCCAGGTAGGGTGTGATTGGGCTGAGGTGACACCCGGCAGCCATGATGGGCTTGCCACATGGATGGCACACAAGAGATGACACCCCACTGGGCATGGTGTCATGGGGATGAGGTAAAACACTATGGCCGTTACTGCCTCACCATGTGGGTAGCACATGTGAGGTCACACCCTACCAGGCCTAGAGTGATGGGGCCAAAGTGAAACATGGTGGCTGAGATGACTTGCCACGTGGGTGGCTAGCACGAGGTGGCACCCAGCTGTGCGTGGTGTGAATGGGCCAAAATGACACCTGGCAGCTGTGACAGCCTCGCCATGCTGGTTACCGCTGTGTGGTGGCATCCCACTGGGTGGTGTATGACTGGGCCAAGGTGACAACCAGCAGCCATGAAGGCCTCACTACATGGGTGACATTCGTGAGTTGAAACCCCACTGGGTGGGGTGTGCCCAGGCCTAGGTGAAACATGGCGGCCGTGAGGGCCTCAACACACTGGTGACCCGCATGAGGTGGTATCCTGCTGGGTGGGGTGTGCCCATGCCGAGGTGACACCTGGTTGCTATGATTGCCCTGCAACGTGGGTTACCAGTGCTGGGTGGGGTGCACCCAGGTTGAGGTGACACATGGTTTATGTGACAGATGAGCAATATGGGTGGCATGTGTAAGGTGACACTCCACTGAGGAGGGTGTGACCAGGCTGAGGTGACACCTTGTGGCTGTGATGGCTTTGCCATGTGGTTGGCATGTATGAGGTAGCACCCCACCATGTAGGGAGTGATGGGGCCGAGGTTCCACCAGGCCACTGTAATGTCCTCAACATGCGGGTGACCAATGAGATGTAGCATCCCACCAGGTGGGGTGTGCCCAGGCCTAGGTGACACCTGGCAGCCATGGTGGCCTCACATTTCAGTGACTCCTCCGAAGTGGCATTGCACACGGCGAGGTGCACCTGGGTTGAGGTGACACCTGATGACTGTGATGGACTCACCACACGGGTGGCTTGCATGAGGTGACACACTGGAGGACAGAGTGTGATTGAGCTAAGGTGACACCTGGTGGCTGTGGTGTCCTCATCACATGGGTGGCATGCAAGAGATGACACCCCACCAGGTGTGGTGTCATGGGGATGAGGTGACAGCTAGTGGCTGTGACTGCATTGTCATGTGGGTGGCACATGTGAGGTAGCACCCCATCAGGTTGGCAGAGTTGGGGCCGAGGTGACACATGGTGGCTGTGACGGCCTCACCACATGGGTGACCTGCATGAGGTGGCATTCCACCATGAGGCGTGTGTCTGGGCCATTTTGACACCCAGTGGCTGTGATGTCCTCACCACACGGGTGGCTCATGCAAGGTTTCACCATGCCAGGTGGTGTGTCATGGGGCTGAGGTGACACACCATGGTCATGATGACCTTGCCATGCTGGTGACATATGTGAGGTGGTACCTGACCTGGTGGAGATTGTCAGGACTGAAGTGACACCTGGCGGCCATGATGGGTTTGCCACACAGGTGACCCGTGTGAGGTGGCCCCCTGATGGGTGGAGTGCAATGGGGATGAGGTGACACCTGGTGGCTGTGACGGCCTTGCCATGTGGGTGGCCTGTATGAGGTAGCACCCCACCAGGTAGGGAGTGATGGGGCCGAGTTTCCACCAGGCCACAGTAATGTCCTGAACATGCGGGTGACCAATGAGATGTAGCATCCCACCAGGTGAGGTGTGCCCAGGCCTAGGTGACACCTGGCAGTGTGTTGGCCTCACCACATGGGTGACCCTGGCAGGCTGGAACCCCACTGGGCAGGTGTTTGTGGGCCAAGATCAAACACAGGTTCTGTGATGGCCTCACCACATGGGTGGCACCCCACTGGGTTGGGTGTGCCCAGGCCAAGGTGACACTCAGGGGCCATGACAGCCTTACCACGTGGGTGACCAGTGTGATGTGGCAACCTGTTGGGCAGCAAATGACTGTGCCAAAGTGACACCTGGTGGCTGTGATGGCCTCTCCATGCAGGTGACCTGTACAAGGCCTCACCGCATGGGTGGCATGCATGAGGTTGCTCTCCACTGGGCAGAGTGTCCCAAGGCCGAGGTGACACCTGCTGGCCATGATGGCCTCACCATGTGGATGGCACATGTGGAGTGGCATCCCTCTGGGTGGGATTTGCCCAGGCCGAGGTCAAACCCCACTTCAATTATGGCCTCAATACGTGGGTGACCCACATGAGGTTGCACCCAGCTGGGCAGGTTGTGCCAGTTCTGAGGTGAAACCCAGTGGGCATGAAGGCCTAGCCACATGGGAGACCCACACATGGTGGCACACAGCCAGGCAGTGTGTAACTGGGCTGAGGTGACACCCAGTGACCATTACGGCCTTGCCTCATGCGTGATATGTGTAAAGTGGCACTCTGTGGGGTGGGGTGTGACCAGGCCTAAGTGACACCCTGGCCATGAGGGTCTTGCAACGTGCATCACCTGCATGATGTGGCTCCCCACTGGGCAGGGTGTGAAGTAGCCGAGGTGAAACTCGGCCTCCTGAGCACATCGCCATGCAGGTGGCATGTGCGAAGTGTCACCGTGATGGGTGGGGTGAGACCAGGTCTAGGTGACACCCAGCTGCCATGCAGGCCTCATCAGGCAGATGCACCACAGTATGTGGCACTCCTCCAGTTGGTGTGTGCCCATGCAAAAGTGAATCCCAGCATTCATGAGGGTATCAACTTGTGGGTGACCCATGCGAGGTGGCAGCCCCCAGGTGATGTGTGACTGGGCTGAGGTGAAACCCAATGGAATGTCAGCCTCACCACATAGGTGACCCTGGTGTGGTGGCATCCCACCAGGCAGCATGTGCCCAGGCCAAGGTCAAACACAGCTTCTGTGATGGCCTTGCCACTCGGGTGACAGGTGCAAGGTGGCTCCCCATCTGGTGGCGTGTGCCTGGGCTGAGGTGACAGCCAGCAGCTATGATGTACTTGCCACGTGGGTTACCTATGTGAGGTGGCACCCCACTGGGTGGATATGCCCAGGTTGATGTGACACCTGGCAGCCCTGATGTCCTCAGCACGTGGGTGACTGATGTGAGGTGGCACCCTGCTAGGTGGGGTGTGATGGATCTGAGGTGACATCTGGCAGCCATAATGCCCTTGCAACATGGGTGGCACATGCAAAGTGGCACACCGCAGGTGGGATGTGAGGGGGTCTAGGTGACACCCGGTGGCTTTGACGGTGCAGCTATGTGTGTGACAAGTGCAAGGGTGCACCCATCTGGGTGGGGTGTTACTGGGCCGAGGTTACACCTTGTGACCATAATGGCCTCAGCACTTGGGTGGTATGCATGATGTGGCACCCTGCCAGCAGGGTGTGATGGGGCCAATGGACACCCTGTGGTTGTGACAGCCTCTCAACACGGGTGACCCATGTGAGGTGGCTTTTTGCCGGGCAGGGTGTGACTGAGCTGAGGTGACATCTGGCAGCCATTACAGCCTCACCACATGGGTGACCCATGCGTGGTGGCATCCTGTTGGGCTGGATGTGCCTGGGCCTAGGTGACAGCCTGTTGCCATGAGGGCCATGCCACAAGTGTGACCCTTGTGAGATGGCACTCTGGTGGGTGGGGTGTGCATGGGCCTAGGTGCCAGTGGTGGCCGAGAGGGCCTCGCAACCCAGGTGACCCTCACGAGATGGCACCCTGCCTGATGGGATGTGCCCAATTCAAGGTGATACCTGATGGTCATGACAGCATCACCACATGCATGGCATGCGCAAGGTGGTACACTGTTGGGCTGTGTTTGATAATCCTAGGTGACACCCTGTGGCCATCATGGCCTTGCCATGTGGGTGGCATGCATGAAGTGGCTCCAGGCCGCACATGGTGTCCCTGGGCTGAGGTGAGACCTGGCAACACTGACGGCCTCACCACATGGCTTACACATGTAAGGTGGCACCCCACAGGGTGGATGTGCCTGGGCTGAGGTGAGGCCTGATATCCCTGGTGGCCTCACCACATGGGTGAATCACATGAGTTGACACCCCACCAGGCAGGGTGTGCTGGGGCTGAAGTGACACCCAGCAGCTGTAATGGCCTTGCAATGTGGGTGGAAGCTGCAAAGTGCCACCGCTCTGGGCAGGGTGTAAGGGTGCCGAGGTGACCCATGGTGCTGTGATGGCCCAGCTACATGGGTGGCAAGTGCAAGGTTGCACCCCACCAGGTGGGGTGTTACAGGGCCGAGGTGGCACCTGGTGTCTGTGATGGCCTCACCACTTGGGTGGCACACACATGGTAGCACCCTGCCAGGCAAGGTGCGATAGGGTCAATGGACACCCTGTGGCTGTGACAGCCTTGCAACCCTGGTGACCTATACTAGGTGGCTTCCTGCTGGCAGGTTGTGACCGAGCTGAGGTGACACCCGGCAGCAGTGATGGCCTTGCCACATGGGTGACCTGCAAGAGGTGGCACCATGCTGTGTGGGTTGTGACCAGGCCAAGGTGACACCTGGTGGCCATGACAGCCTCACCACAATCGTAGCAAGTGTGAGATTGCACCCTGCAGGCTGCAGTGTGACCAGGCCAAAGTGATCCACAGCAGCTGTGAGAGCCACATCACATGGGTGACCCTTGCAAAGTGGCACCCCGTTAGGTGGTGTGTGACTGGTCCAAGGTGATGCCCAGTGGCCATGAGGACCTCACCACATGGGTGACCCACATGAGCTGGCACCCTGCCTGGCAGGGTGTAACCAGGCCAAGGTGACATCTGGTGGCATAGAGGTGCTCACAACGTGAGTAACCATGCGAGGTGGCATCTCACATGGTGGGGTATGCCCGGGTTGAGGTGACACACTTTGACCGAGACAGACTTGCAGCACAGGTGGCATGCACCAGGTGACACCCCACTGTGCAGTGTGTGATCGGGCTGAGGTGACACCTGGTGGCTGTGATGGTCTCGTCCTGAGGGAAGCACATGCTAGTTGACACCCTGGCAGGTGGGTATTGACCAGGAAGAGGTGACACCCAGTGGCCGTGATGGCCTCACTACATGGGGGACACACAAGAGATGACATGGTGCCAGGTGTGGTGTCACAGGGACAAGGTGGCACCTAGTGGTGTGATTGCCTATCTATGCGGGTGGCACATCAAGGTGGCAGCTGGCAGGGTGGGGAATGACGGGGCTGAAGTGACACCCGGTGGCCATGATGGCCTAGCCATGTGAGTAGCATGCACTATGTAGCACCCCATGGGGCAGTGTCTGAGTGGGCTTAGGTGACACCTCGCGGCCTTGATAGCCTCACCATGCTGGTGACATGGGTGAGGTAGCACCTTGCCTGGTGGGGTGTGATGTGGCTGAGATGACACATGGTGGTCATGATCCCTTGCCTCTTAGGTGGCTCCAGCGTGGTGGCACCCTGCTGTGAAAGCTATGAAGGGGTCAAGGTGACATCCCATGGCTATGACAGCCTCACCACATGGGTGACCCAAGTGAGGTGGCTCCCCACAAGACATGGTGTGACTGAGCTAAGCTGTCACCCAGTGGCAGTGATGGCTTCTCCATGCAGGTGACCCATACGAGGTGGTACCCCACTGGGTGGTGTGTGAAGCAACCAAGGTGACACCCAGCAGCTGTGAGGGCCTCATCACGTGGGTGATCTGTGCATGGTGGCTCCCCACCAGGCAGTGTGTGCTCAGGCAGAGGAGACATCTGGCAGCCATGACAGCCTCACCATGCAGTTGACCTTTGCCAGGTGGCAACCTGCGGGATGGGGTGTGACCATGCAGACGTGACACCCAGCGGTGTGACCACCTTGCCATGCAGGTGCCATGTTGAGGTGACATTCTCCTGGGCAGGGAGTGACGCGGCTGAATATTGGTGGCCGTGAGTGCTGCACCATGTGGGTGGCACATGCTAGGTGACATCCCAATGGGCAAGGTGTACCCAGGCCGAGGTGACACTCAGTGGCTGTGAAGGCCTCACAACACAGGTGACCCATGCGATTTGGAATCCTGCATGGTGTGTTGTGACTGGGTTGACATGACACAGCGACCACATTGGACTTGCAATGTGGGTGGCATGCGTGAGGTTAGCCCTGCCAGGTAGGGTGTGATTGGGCTGAGGTGACACCCGGCAGCCATGATGGGCTTGCCACATGGATGGCACACAAGAGATGACACCCCACTGGGCATGGTGTCATGGGGATGAGGTAAAACACTATGGCCGTTACTGCCTCACCATGTGGGTAGCACATGTGAGGTCGCACCCTACCAGGCCTAGAGTGATGGGGCCAAAGTGAAACATGGTGGCTGAGATGACTTGCCATGTGGGTGGCTAGCACGAGGTGGCACCCAGCTGTGCGTGGTGTGAATGGGCCAAAATGACACCTGGCAGCTGTGACAGCCTCGCCACGCTGGTTACCGCTGTGTGGTGGCATCCCACTGGGTGGTGTATGACTGGGACAAGGTGACAACCAGCAGCATTGAAGGCCTCACTACATGGGTGACATTCGTGAGTTGAAACCCCACTGGGTGGGGTGTGCCCAGGCCTAGGTGAAACATGGCGGCCGTGAGGGCCTCAACACACTGGTGACCCGCATGAGGTGGTATCCTGCTGGGTGGGGTGTGCCCATGCCGAGGTGACACCTGGTTGCTATGATTGCCCTGCAACGTGGGTTACCAGTGCTGGGTGGGGTGCACCCAGGTTGAGGTGACACATGGTTTATGTGACAGATGAGCAATATGGGTGGCATGTGTAAGGTGACACTCCACTGGGGAGGGTGTGACCAGGCTGAGGTGACACCTTGTGGCTGTGATGGCCTTGCCATGTGGGTGGCATGTACGAGGTAGCACCCCACCAGGTAGGGAGTGATGGGGCCGAGGTTCCACCAGGCCACTGTAATGTCCTCAACATGCGGGTGACCAATGAGAGGTAGCATCCCACCAGGTGGGGTGTGCCCAGGCCTAGGTGACACCTGGCAGCCATGATGGCCTCACATTTCAGGTGACTCGTGCGAAGTGGCATTGCACACGGCGAGGTGCACCTGGGTTGAGGTGACACATGATGACTGTGATGGACTCACCACACAGGTGGCTTGCATGAGGTGACACACTGGAGGACAGAGTGTGATTGAGCTAAGGTGACACCTGGTGGCTGTGGTGTCCTCATCACATGGGTGGCATGCAAGAGATGACACCCCACCAGGTGTGGTGTCATGGGGATGAGGTGACAGCTAGTGGCTGTGACTGCATTGTCATGTGGGTGGCACATGTGAGGTAGCACCCCATCAGGTTGGCAGAGTTGGGGCCGAGGTGACACATGGTGGCTGTGACGGCCTCACCACATGGGTGACCTGCATGAGGTGGCATTCCACCATGAGGCGTGTGTCTGGGCCATTTTGACACCCAGTGGCTGTGATGTCCTCACCACGCGGGTGGCTCATGCAAGGTTTCACCATGCCAGGTGGTGTGTCATGGGGCTGAGGTGACACACCATGGTCATGATGACCTTGCCATGCTGGTGACATATGTGAGGTGGTACCTGACCTGGTGGAGATTGTCAGGACTGAAGTGACACCTGGCGGCCATGATGGGTTTGCCACACAGGTGACCCGTGTGAGGTGGCCCCCTGATGGGTGGAGTGCAATGGGGCTGAGGTGACACCTGGTGGCTGTGACGGCCTTGCCATGTGGGTGGCCTGTATGAGGTAGCACCCCACCAGGTAGGGAGTGATGGGGCCGAGTTTCCACCAGGCCACAGTAATGTCCTCAACATGTGGGTGACCAATGAGATGTAGCATCCCACCAGGTGAGGTGTGCCCAGGCCTAGGTGACACCTGGCAGTGTGTTGGCCTCACCACATGGGTGACCCTGGCAGGCTGGAACCCCACTGGGCAGGTGTTTGTGGGCCAAGGTCAAACACAGGTTCTGTGATGGCCTCACCACATGGGTGGCACCCCACTGGGTTGGGTGTGCCCAGGCCAAGGTGACACTCAGGGGCCATGACAGCCTTACCACGTGGGTGACCAGTGTGATGTGGTAACCTGTTGGGCAGTACATGACTGTGCCAAAGTGACACCTGGTGGCTGTGATGGCCTCTCCATGCAGGTGACCTGTACAAGGCCTCACCGCATGGGTGGCATGCATGAGGTTGCTCTCCACTGGGCAGAGTGTCCCAAGGCCGAGGTGACACCTGCTGGCCATGATGGCCTCACCATGCGGATGGCATATGTGGAGTGGCATCCCTCTGGGTGGGATTTGCCCAGGCCGAGGTCAAACCCCACTTCCATTATGGCCTCAATACGTGGGTGACCCACATGAGGTTGCACCCAGCTGGGCAGGTTGTGCCAGTTCTGAGGTGAAACCCAGTGGGCATGAAGGCCTAGCCACACGGGAGACCCACACATGGTGGCACACAGCCAGGCAGTGTGTAACTGGGCCGAGGTGACACCCAGTGACCATTACGGCCTTGCCTCATGCGTGATATGTGTAAAGTGGCACTCTGTGGGGTGGGGTGTGACCAGGCCTAAGTGACACCCTGGCCATGAGGGTCTTGCCATGTGCATCACCTGCATGATGTGGCTCCCCACTGGGATGGGTGTGAAGTAGCCGAGGTGAAACTCGGCCTCCTGAGCACATCGCCATGCAGGTGGCATGTGCGAAGTGTCACCGTGATGGGTGGGGTGTGACCAGGTCTAGGTGACACCCAGCTGCCATGCAGGCCTCATCAGGCATATGCACCACAGTATGTGGCACTCCTCCAGTTGGTGTGTGCCCAGGCGCAAGTGAATCCCAGCATTCATGAGGGCATCAACATGTGGGTGACCCATGCGAGGTGGCAGCCCCCAGGTGATGTGTGACTGGGCTGAGGTGAAACCCAATGGAATGTCAGCCTCACCACATAGGTGACCCTGGTGTGGTGGCATCCCACCAGGCGGCATGTGCCCAGGCCAAGGTCAAACACAGCTTCTGTGATGGCCTTGCCACTCGGGTGACAGGTGCAAGGTGGCTCCCCATCAGGTGGCATGTGCCTGGGCTGAGGTGACAGCCAGCAGCTATGATGTACTTGCCACGTGGGTTACCTATGTGAGGTGGCACCCCACTGGGTGGATATGCCCAGGTTGATGTGACACCTGGCAGCCCTGATGTCCTCAGCACGTGGGTGACTGATGTGAGGTGGCACCCTGCTACGTGGGGTGTGATGGATCTTAGGTGACATCTGGCAGCCATAATGGCCTTGCAACATGGGTGGCACATGCAAAGTGGCACACTGCAGGTTTGAGGTGAGGGGGTTTAGGTGACACCCAGTGGCTTTGACGGTGCAGCTATGTGTGTGACAAGTGCAAGGGTGCACCCATCTGGGTGGCGTGTTACTGGACTGAGGTTACACCTTGTGACCATAATGACCTCAGCACTTGGGTGGTATGCATGATGTGGCACCCTGCCAGCAGGGTGTGATGGGGCCAATGGACACCCCGTGGTTGTGACAGCCTCTCAACATGGGTGACCCATGTGAGGTGGCTTTTTGCCGGGCAGGGTGTGACTGAGCTGAGGTGACATCTGGCAGCCATTACAGCCTCACCACATGGGTGACCCATGCGTGGTGGCATCCTGTTGGGCTGGATGTGCCTGGGCCTAGGTGACAGCCTGTTGCCGTGAGGGCCATGCCACAAGTGTGACCCTTGTGAGATGGCACTCTGGTGGGTGGGGTGTGCATGGGCCTAGGTGCCACCTGGTGGCTGAGAGGGCCTCGCAACCCAGGTGACCCTCACGAGATGGCACCCTGCCTGATGGGATGTGCCCAATTCAAGGTGATACCTGATGGTCATGACAGCATCACCACATGCATGGCATGCGCAAGGTGGTACACTGTTGGGCTGTGTTTGATAATCCTAGGTGACACCCTGTGGCCATCATGGCCTTGCCATGTGGGTGGCATGCATGAAGTGGCTCCAGGCGGCACATGGTGTCCCTGGGCTGAGGTGAGACCTGGCAACACTGACGGCCTCACCACATGGCTTACACATGTAAGGTGGCACCCCACAGGGTGGATGTGCCTGGGCTGAGGTGAGGCCTGATATCCCTGGTGGCCTCACCACATGGGTGAATCACATGAGTTGACACCCCACCAGGCAGGGTGTGGTGGGGCTGAAGTGACACCCAGCAGCTGTAATGGCCTTGCAATGTGGGTGGAAGCTGCAAAGTGCCACCGCTCTGGGCAGGGTGTAAGGGTGCCGAGGTGACCCATGGTGCTGTGATGGCCCAGCTACATGGGTGGCAAGTGCAAGGTTGCACCCCACCAGGTGGGGTGTTACAGGGCCGAGGTGGCACCTGGTGGCTGTGATGGCCTCACCACTTGGGTGGCACACACATGGTAGCACCCTGCCAGGCAAGGTGCGATAGGGTCAATGGACACCCTGTGGCTGTGACAGCCTTGCAACCCTGGTGACCTATACTAGGTGGCTTCCTGCTGGCAGGTTGTGACCGAGCTGAGGTGACACCCGGCAGCAGTGATGGCCTTGCCACATGGGTGACCTGCAAGAGGTGGCACCATGCTGTGTGGGTTGTGACCAGGCCAAGGTGACACCTGGTGGCCATGACAGCCTCACCACAATCGTAGCAAGTGTGAGATTGCACCCTGCAGGCTGCAGTGTGACCAGGCCAAAGTGATCCACAGCAACTGTGAGAGCCACATCACATGGGTGACCCTTGCAAAGTGGCACCCCGTTAGGTGGTGTGTGACTGGTCCAAGGTGATGCCCAGTGGCCATGAGGACCTCACCACATGGGTGACCCACATGAGCTGGCACCCTGCCTGGCAGGGTGTAACCAGGCCAAGGTGACATCTGGTGGCATAGAGGTGCTCACAACGTGAGTAACCATGCGAGGTGGCATCTCACATGGTGGGGTATGCCCGGGTTGAGGTGACACACTTTGACCGAGACAGACTTGCAGCACAGGTGGCATGCACCAGGTGACACCCCACTGTGCAGTGTGTGATCGGGCTGAGGTGACACCTGGTGGCTGTGATGGTCTCGTCCTGAGGGAAGCACATGCTAGTTGACACCCTGGCAGGTGGGTATTGACCAGGAAGAGGTGACACCCAGTGGCCGTGATGGCCTCACTACATGGGGGACACACAAGAGATGACATGGTGCCAGGTGTGGTGTCACAGGGACAAGGTGGCACCTAGTGGTGTGATTGCCTAGCTATGTGGGTGGCACATCAAGGTGGCAGCTGGCAGGGTGGGGAATGACGGGGCTGAAGTGACACCCAGTGGCCATGATGGCCTAGCCATGTGAGTAGCATGCACTATGGAGCACCCCATCGGGCAGTGTCTGAGTGGGCTTAGGTGACACCTCGCGGCCTTGATAGCCTCACCATGCTGGTGACATGGGTGAGGTAGCACCTTGCCTGGTGGGGTGTGACGTGGCTGAGATGACACATGGTGGTCATGATCCCTTGCCTCTTAGGTGGCTCCAGCATGGTGGCACCCTGCTGTGAAAGCTATGAAGGGGTCAAGGTGACATCCCATGGCTATGACAGCCTCACCACATGGGTGACCCAAGTGAGGTGGCTCCCCACAAGACATGGTGTGACTGAGCTAAGCTGTCACCCAGTGGCAGTGATGGCTTCTCCATGCAGGTGACCCATACGAGGTGGTACCCCACTGGGTGGTGTGTGAAGCAACCAAGGTGACACCCAGCAGCTGTGAGGGCCTCATCACGTGGGTGATCTGTGCATGGTGGCTCCCCACCAGGCAGTGTGTGCTCAGGCAGAGGAGACATCTGGCAGCCATGACAGCCTCACCATGCAGTTGACCTTTGCCAGGTGGCAACCTGCGGGATGGGGTGTGACCATGCAGACGTGACACCCAGCGGTGTGACCACCTTGCCATGCAGGTGCCATGTTGAGGTGACATTCTCCTGGGCAGGGAGTGACGGGGATGAATATTGGTGGCCGTGAGTGCTGCACCATGTGGGTGGCACATGCTAGGTGACATCCCAATGGGCAAGGTGTACCCAGGCCGAGGTGACACTCAGTGGCTGTGAAGGCCTCACAACACAGGTGACCCATGCGATTTGGAATCCTGCATGGTGTGTTGTGACTGGGTTGACATGACACAGCGACCACATTGGACTTGCAATGTGGGTGGCATGCGTGAGGTTAGCCCTGCCAGGTAGGGTGTGATTGGGCTGAGGTGACACCCGGCAGCCATGATGGGCTTGCCACATGGATGGCACACAAGAGATGACACCCCACTGGGCATGGTGTCATGGGGATGAGGTAAAACACTATGGCCGTTACTGCCTCACCATGTGGGTAGCACATGTGAGGTCGCACCCTACCAGGCCTAGAGTGATGGGGCCAAAGTGAAACATGGTGGCTGAGATGACTTGCCACGTGGGTGGCTAGCACGAGGTGGCACCCAGCTGTGCGTGGTGTGAATGGGCCAAAATGACACCTGGCAGCTGTGACAGCCTCGCCACGCTGGTTACCGCTGTGTGGTGGCATCCCACTGGGTGGTGTATGACTGGGCCAAGGTGACAACCAGCAGCCATGAAGGCCTCACTATATGGGTGACATTCCTGAGTTGAAACCCCACTGGGTGGGGTGTGCCCAGGCCTAGGTGAAACATGGCGGCCGTGAGGGCCTCAACACACTGGTGACCCGCATGAGGTGGTATCCTGCTGGGTGGGGTGTGCCCATGCCGAGGTGACACCTGGTTGCTATGATTGCCCTGCAACGTGGGTTACCAGTGCTGGGTGGGGTGCACCCAGGTTGAGGTGACACATGGTTTATGTGACAGATGAGCAATATGGGTGGCATGTGTAAGGTGACACTCCACTGGGGAGGGTGTGACCAGGCTGAGGTGACACCTTGTGGCTGTGATGGCCTTGCCATGTGGGTGGCATGTACGAGGTAGCACCCCACCAGGTAGGGAGTGATGGGGCCGAGGTTCCACCAGGCCACTGTAATGTCCTCAACATGCGGGTGACCAATGAGAGGTAGCATCCCACCAGGTGGGGTGTGCCCAGGCCTAGGTGACACCTGGCAGCCATGATGGCCTCACATTTCAGGTGACTCGTGCGAAGTGGCATTGCACACGGCGAGGTGCACCTGGGTTGAGGTGACACCTGATGACTGTGATGGACTCACCACACGGGTGGCTTGCATGAGGTGACACACTGGAGGACAGAGTGTGATTGAGCTAAGGTGACACCTGGTGGCTGTGGTGTCCTCATCACATGGGTGGCATGCAAGAGATGACACCCCACCAGGTGTGGTGTCATGGGGATGAGGTGACAGCTAGTGGCTGTGACTGCATTGTCATGTGGGTGGCACATGTGAGGTAGCACCCCATCAGGTTGGCAGAGTTTGGGGCCGAGGTGACACATGGTGGCTGTGACGGCCTCACCACATGGGTGACCTGCATGAGGTAGCATTCCACCATGAGGCGTGTGTCTGGGCCATTTTGACACCCAGTGGCTGTGATGTCCTCACCACGCGGGTGGCTCATGCAAGGTTTCACCATGCCAGGTGGTGTGTCATGGGGCTGAGGTGACACACCATGGTCATGATGACCTTGCCATGCTGGTGACATATGTGAGGTGGTACCTGACCTGGTAGAGATTGACAGGACTGAAGTGACACCTGGCGGCCATGATGGGTTTGCCACACAGGTGACCCGTGTGAGGTGGCCACCTGATGGGTGGAGTGCAATGGGGCTGAGGTGACACCTGGTGGCTGTGACGGCCTTGCCATGTGGGTGGCCTGTATGAGGTAGCACCCCACCAGGTAGGGAGTGATGGGGCGAGTTTCCACCAGGCCACAGTAATGTCCTGAACATGCGGGTGACCAATGAGATGTAGCATCCCACCAGGTGAGGTGTGCCCAGGCCTAGGTGACACCTGGCAGTGTGTTGGCCTCACCACATGGGTGACCCTGGCAGGCTGGAACCCCACTGGGCAGGTGTTTGTGGGCCAAGGTCAAACACAGGTTCTGTGATGGCCTCACCACATGGGTGGCACCCCACCGGGTTGGGTGTGCCCAGGCCATGGTGACACTCAGGGGCCATGACAGCCTTACCACGTGGGTGACCAGTGTGATGTGGCAACCTGTTGGGCAGCACATGACTGTGCCAAAGTGACACCTGGTGGCTGTGATGGCCTCACGATGCAGGTGACCTGTACAAGGCCTCACCGCAAGGGTGGCATGCATGAGGTTGCTCTCCACTGGGCAGAGTGTCCCAAGGCCGAGGTGACACCTGCTGGCCATGATGGCCTCACCATGCGGGTGGCACATGTGGAGTGGCATCCCTCTGGGTGGGATTTGCCCAGGCCGAGGTCAAACCCCACTTCCATTATGGCCTCAATACGTGGGTGACGCACATGAGGTTGCACCCAGCTGGGCAGGTTGTGCCAGTTCTGAGGTGAAACCCAGTGGGCATGAAGGCCTAGCCACACGGGAGACCCACACATGGTGGCACACAGCCAGGCAGTGTGTAACTGGGCCGAGGTGACACCCAGTAACCATTAAGGCCTTGCCTCATGCGTGATATGTGTAAAATGGCACTCTGTGGCGTGGGGTGTGACCAGGCCTAAGTGACACCCTGTCCACGAGGGTCTTGCAACGTGCATCACCTGCATGATGTGGCTCCCCACTGGGCAGGTTGTGAAGTAGCCGAGGTGAAACTCGGCCTCCTGACCACATCGCCATACAGGTGGCATTTGTGAAGTGTCACCATGATGGGTGGGGTGTGACCAGGTCTAGGTGACACCCAGCTGCCATGCAGGCCTCATCAGGCAGATGCACCACAGTATGTGGCACTCCTCCAGTTGGTGTGTGCCCATGCAAAAGTGAATCCCAGCATTCATGAGGGTATCAACTTGTGGGTGACCCATGCGAGGTGGCAGCCCCCAGGTGATGTGTGACTGGGCTGAGGTGAAACCCAATGGAATGTCAGCCTCACCACATAGGTGACCCTGGTGTGGTGGCATCCCACCAGGCAGCATGTGCCCAGGCCAAGGTCAAACACAGCTTCTGTGATGGCCTTGCCACTCGGGTGACAGGTGCAAGGTGGCTCCCCATCTGGTGGCGTGTGCCTGGGCTGAGGTGACAGCCAGCAGCTATGATGTACTTGCCACGTGGGTTACCTATGTGAGGTGGCACCCCACTGGGTGGATATGCCCAGGTTGATGTGACACCTGGCAGCCCTGATGTCCTCAGCACGTGGGTGACTGATGTGAGGTGGCACCCTGCTACGTGGGGTGTGATGGATCTTAGGTGACATCTGGCAGCCATAATGGCCTTGCAACATGGGTGGCACATGCAAAGTGGCACACTGCAGGTTTGAGGTGAGGGGGTTTAGGTGACACCCAGTGGCTTTGACGGTGCAGCTATGTGTGTGACAAGTGCAAGGGTGCACCCATCTGGGTGGCGTGTTACTGGACTGAGGTTACACCTTGTGACCATAATGACCTCAGCACTTGGGTGGTATGCATGATGTGGCACCCTGCCAGCAGGGTGTGATGGGGCCAATGGACACCCCGTGGTTGTGACAGCCTCTCAACATGGGTGACCCATGTGAGGTGGCTTTTTGCCGGGCAGGGTGTGACTGAGCTGAGGTGACATCTGGCAGCCATTACAGCCTCACCACATGGGTGACCCATGCGTGGTGGCATCCTGTTGGGCTGGATGTGCCTGGGCCTAGGTGACAGCCTGTTGCCGTGAGGGCCATGCCACAAGTGTGACCCTTGTGAGATGGCACTCTGGTGGGTGGGGTGTGCATGGGCCTAGGTGCCACCTGGTGGCCGAGAGGGCCTCGCAACCCAGGTGACCCTCACGAGATGGCACCCTGCCTGATGGGATGTGCCCAATTCAAGGTGATACCTGATGGTCATGACAGCATCACCACATGCATGGCATGCGCAAGGTGGTACACTGTTGGGCTGTGTTTGATAATCCTAGGTGACACCCTGTGGCCATCATGGCCTTGCCATGTGGGTGGCATGCATGAAGTGGCTCCAGGCGGCACATGGTGTCCCTGGGCTGAGGTGAGACCTGGCAACACTGACGGCCTCACCACATGGCTTACACATGTAAGGTGGCACCCCACAGGGTGGATGTGCCTGGGCTGAGGTGAGGCCTGATATCCCTGGTGGCCTCACCACATGGGTGAATCACATGAGTTGACACCCCACCAGGCAGGGTGTGGTGGGGCTGAAGTGACACCCAGCAGCTGTAATGGCCTTGCAATGTGGGTGGAAGCTGCAAAGTGCCACCGCTCTGGGCAGGGTGTAAGGGTGCCGAGGTGACCCATGGTGCTGTGATGGCCCAGCTACATGGGTGGCAAGTGCAAGGTTGCACCCCACCAGGTGGGGTGTTACAGGGCCGAGGTGGCACCTGGTGGCTGTGATGGCCTCACCACTTGGGTGGCACACACATGGTAGCACCCTGCCAGGCAAGGTGCGATAGGGTCAATGGACACCCTGTGGCTGTGACAGCCTTGCAACCCTGGTGACCTATACTAGGTGGCTTCCTGCTGGCAGGTTGTGACCGAGCTGAGGTGACACCCGGCAGCAGTGATGGCCTTGCCACATGGGTGACCTGCAAGAGGTGGCACCATGCTGTGTGGGTTGTGACCAGGCCAAGGTGACACCTGGTGGCCATGACAGCCTCACCACAATCGTAGCAAGTGTGAGATTGCACCCTGCAGGCTGCAGTGTGACCAGGCCAAAGTGATCCACAGCAGCTGTGAGAGCCACATCACATGGGTGACCCTTGCAAAGTGGCACCCCGTTAGGTGGTGTGTGACTGGTCCAAGGTGATGCCCAGTGGCCATGAGGACCTCACCACATGGGTGACCCACATGAGCTGGCACCCTGCCTGGCAGGGTGTAACCAGGCCAAGGTGACATCTGGTGGCATAGAGGTGCTCACAACGTGAGTAACCATGCGAGGTGGCATCTCACATGGTGGGGTATGCCCGGGTTGAGGTGACACACTTTGACCGAGACAGACTTGCAGCACAGGTGGCATGCACCAGGTGACACCCCACTGTGCAGTGTGTGATCGGGCTGAGGTGACACCTGGTGGCTGTGATGGTCTCGTCCTGAGGGAAGCACATGCTAGTTGACACCCTGGCAGGTGGGTATTGACCAGGAAGAGGTGACACCCAGTGGCCGTGATGGCCTCACTACATGGGGGACACACAAGAGATGACATGGTGCCAGGTGTGGTGTCACAGGGACAAGGTGGCACCTAGTGGTGTGATTGCCTAGCTATGTGGGTGGCACATCAAGGTGGCAGCTGGCAGGGTGGGGAATGACGGGGCTGAAGTGACACCCAGTGGCCATGATGGCCTAGCCATGTGAGTAGCATGCACTATGGAGCACCCCATCGGGCAGTGTCTGAGTGGGCTTAGGTGACACCTCGCGGCCTTGATAGCCTCACCATGCTGGTGACATGGGTGAGGTAGCACCTTGCCTGGTGGGGTGTGACGTGGCTGAGATGACACATGGTGGTCATGATCCCTTGCCTCTTAGGTGGCTCCAGCATGGTGGCACCCTGCTGTGAAAGCTATGAAGGGGTCAAGGTGACATCCCATGGCTATGACAGCCTCACCACATGGGTGACCCAAGTGAGGTGGCTCCCCACAAGACATGGTGTGACTGAGCTAAGCTGTCACCCAGTGGCAGTGATGGCTTCTCCATGCAGGTGACCCATACGAGGTGGTACCCCACTGGGTGGTGTGTGAAGCAACCAAGGTGACACCCAGCAGCTGTGAGGGCCTCATCACGTGGGTGATCTGTGCATGGTGGCTCCCCACCAGGCAGTGTGTGCTCAGGCAGAGGAGACATCTGGCAGCCATGACAGCCTCACCATGCAGTTGACCTTTGCCAGGTGGCAACCTGCGGGATGGGGTGTGACCATGCAGACGTGACACCCAGCGGTGTGACCACCTTGCCATGCAGGTGCCATGTTGAGGTGACATTCTCCTGGGCAGGGAGTGACGGGGATGAATATTGGTGGCCGTGAGTGCTGCACCATGTGGGTGGCACATGCTAGGTGACATCCCAATGGGCAAGGTGTACCCAGGCCGAGGTGACACTCAGTGGCTGTGAAGGCCTCACAACACAGGTGACCCATGCGATTTGGAATCCTGCATGGTGTGTTGTGACTGGGTTGACATGACACAGCGACCACATTGGACTTGCAATGTGGGTGGCATGCGTGAGGTTAGCCCTGCCAGGTAGGGTGTGATTGGGCTGAGGTGACACCCGGCAGCCATGATGGGCTTGCCACATGGATGGCACACAAGAGATGACACCCCACTGGGCATGGTGTCATGGGGATGAGGTAAAACACTATGGCCGTTACTGCCTCACCATGTGGGTAGCACATGTGAGGTCGCACCCTACCAGGCCTAGAGTGATGGGGCCAAAGTGAAACATGGTGGCTGAGATGACTTGCCACGTGGGTGGCTAGCACGAGGTGGCACCCAGCTGTGCGTGGTGTGAACGGGCCAAAATGACACCTGGCAGCTGTGACAGCCTCGCCACGCTGGTTACCGCTGTGTGGTGGCATCCCACTGGGTGGTGTATGACTGGGCCAAGGTGACAACCAGCAGCCATGAAGGCCTCACTATATGGGTGACATTCCTGAGTTGAAACCCCACTGGGTGGGGTGTGCCCAGGCCTAGGTGAAACATGGCGGCCGTGAGGGCCTCAACACACTGGTGACCCGCATGAGGTGGTATCCTGCTGGGTGGGGTGTGCCCATGCCGAGGTGACACCTGGTTGCTATGATTGCACTGCAACGTGGGTTACCAGTGCTGGGTGGGGTGCACCCAGGTTGAGGTGGCACATGGTTTATGTGACAGATGAGCAATATGGGTGGCATGTGTAAGGTGACACTCCACTGGGGAGGGTGTGACCAGGCTGAGGTGACACCTTGTGGCTGTGATGGCCTTGCCATGTGGGTGGCATGTACGAGGTAGCACCCCACCAGGTAGGGAGTGATGGGGCCGAGGTTCCACCAGGCCACTGTAATGTCCTCAACATGCGGGTGACCAATGAGAGGTAGCATCCCACCAGGTGGGGTGTGCCCAGGCCTAGGTGACACCTGGCAGCCATGATGGCCTCACATTTCAGGTGACTCGTGCGAAGTGGCATTGCACACGGCGAGGTGCACCTGGGTTGAGGTGACACCTGATGACTGTGATGGACTCACCACACGGGTGGCTTGCATGAGGTGACACACTGGAGGACAGAGTGTGATTGAGCTAAGGTGACACCTGGTGGCTGTGGTGTCCTCATCACATGGGTGGCATGCAAGAGATGACACCCCACCAGGTGTGGTGTCATGGGGATGAGGTGACAGCTAGTGGCTGTGACTGCATTGTCATGTGGGTGGCACATGTGAGGTAGCACCCCATCAGGTTGGCAGAGTTGGGGCCGAGGTGACACATGGTGGCTGTGACGGCCTCACCACATGGGTGACCTGCATGAGGTAGCATTCCACCATGAGGCGTGTGTCTGGGCCATTTTGACACCCAGTGGCTGTGATGTCCTCACCACGCGGGTGGCTCATGCAAGGTTTCACCATGCCAGGTGGTGTGTCATGGGGCTGAGGTGACACACCATGGTCATGATGACCTTGCCATGCTGGTGACATATGTGAGGTGGTACCTGACCTGGTAGAGATTGACAGGACTGAAGTGACACCTGGCGGCCATGATGGGTTTGCCACACAGGTGACCCGTGTGAGGTGGCCACCTGATGGGTGGAGTGCAATGGGGCTGAGGTGACACCTGGTGGCTGTGACGGCCTTGCCATGTGGGTGGCCTGTATGAGGTAGCACCCCACCAGGTAGGGAGTGATGGGGCCGAGTTTCCACCAGGCCACAGTAATGTCCTGAACATGCGGGTGACCAATGAGATGTAGCATCCCACCAGGTGAGGTGTGCCCAGGCCTAGGTGACACCTGGCAGTGTGTTGGCCTCACCACATGGGTGACCCTGGCAGGCTGGAACCCCACTGGGCAGGTGTTTGTGGGCCAAGGTCAAACACAGGTTCTGTGATGGCCTCACCACATGGGTGGCACCCCACCGGGTTGGGTGTGCCCAGGCCATGGTGACACTCAGGGGCCATGACAGCCTTACCACGTGGGTGACCAGTGTGATGTGGCAACCTGTTGGGCAGCACATGACTGTGCCAAAGTGACACCTGGTGGCTGTGATGGCCTCACGATGCAGGTGACCTGTACAAGGCCTCACCGCAAGGGTGGCATGCATGAGGTTGCTCTCCACTGGGCAGAGTGTCCCAAGGCCGAGGTGACACCTGCTGGCCATGATGGCCTCACCATGCGGGTGGCACATGTGGAGTGGCATCCCTCTGGGTGGGATTTGCCCAGGCCGAGGTCAAACCCCACTTCCATTATGGCCTCAATACGTGGGTGACGCACATGAGGTTGCACCCAGCTGGGCAGGTTGTGCCAGTTCTGAGGTGAAACCCAGTGGGCATGAAGGCCTAGCCACACGGGAGACCCACACATGGTGGCACACAGCCAGGCAGTGTGTAACTGGGCCGAGGTGACACCCAGTAACCATTAAGGCCTTGCCTCATGCGTGATATGTGTAAAATGGCACTCTGTGGCGTGGGGTGTGACCAGGCCTAAGTGACACCCTGTCCACGAGGGTCTTGCAACGTGCATCACCTGCATGATGTGGCTCCCCACTGGGCAGGTTGTGAAGTAGCCGAGGTGAAACTCGGCCTCCTGACCACATCGCCATACAGGTGGCATTTGTGAAGTGTCACCATGATGGGTGGGGTGTGACCAGGTCTAGGTGACACCCAGCTGCCATGCAGGCCTCATCAGGCAGATGCACCACAGTATGTGGCACTCCTCCAGTTGGTGTGTGCCCATGCAAAAGTGAATCCCAGCATTCATGAGGGTATCAACTTGTGGGTGACCCATGCGAGGTGGCAGCCCCCAGGTGATGTGTGACTGGGCTGAGGTGAAACCCAATGGAATGTCAGCCTCACCACATAGGTGACCCTGGTGTGGTGGCATCCCACCAGGCAGCATGTGCCCAGGCCAAGGTCAAACACAGCTTCTGTGATGGCCTTGCCACTCGGGTGACAGGTGCAAGGTGGCTCCCCATCTGGTGGCGTGTGCCTGGGCTGAGGTGACAGCCAGCAGCTATGATGTACTTGCCACGTGGGTTACCTATGTGAGGTGGCACCCCACTGGGTGGATATGCCCAGGTTGATGTGACACCTGGCAGCCCTGATGTCCTCAGCACGTGGGTGACTGATGTGAGGTGGCACCCTGCTAGGTGGGGTGTGATGGATCTGAGGTGACATCTGGCAGCCATAATGCCCTTGCAACATGGGTGGCACATGCAAAGTGGCACACCGCAGGTGGGATGTGAGGGGGTCTAGGTGACACCCGGTGGCTTTGACGGTGCAGCTATGTGTGTGACAAGTGCAAGGGTGCACCCATCTGGGTGGGGTGTTACTGGGCCGAGGTTACACCTTGTGACCATAATGGCCTCAGCACTTGGGTGGTATGCATGATGTGGCACCCTGCCAGCAGGGTGTGATGGGGCCAATGGACACCCCGTGGTTGTGACAGCCTCTCAACACGGGTGACCCATGTGAGGTGGCTTTTTGCCGGGCAGGGTGTGACTGAGCTGAGGTGACATCTGGCAGCCATTACAGCCTCACCACATGGGTGACCCATGCGTGGTGGCATCCTGTTGGGCTGGATGTGCCTGGGCCTAGGTGACAGCCTGTTGCCATGAGGGCCATGCCACAAGTGTGACCCTTGTGAGATGGCACTCTGGTGGGTGGGGTGTGCATGGGCCTAGGTGCCACGTGGTGGCCGAGAGGGCCTCGCAACCCAGGTGACCCTCACGAGATGGCACCCTGCCTGATGGGATGTGCCCAATTCAAGGTGATACCTGATGGTCATGACAGCATCACCACATGCATGGCATGCGCAAGGTGGTACACTGTTGGGCTGTGTTTGATAATCCTAGGTGACACCCTGTGGCCATCATGGCCTTGCCATGTGGGTGGCATGCATGAAGTGGCTCCAGGCCGCACATGGTGTCCCTGGGCTGAGGTGAGACCTGGCAACACTGACGGCCTCACCACATGGCTTACACATGTAAGGTGGCACCCCACAGGGTGGATGTGCCTGGGCTGAGGTGAGGCCTGATATCCCTGGTGGCCTCACCACATGGGTGAATCACATGAGTTGACACCCCACCAGGCAGGGTGTGCTGGGGCTGAAGTGACACCCAGCAGCTGTAATGGCCTTGCAATGTGGGTGGAAGCTGCAAAGTGCCACCGCTCTGGGCAGGGTGTAAGGGTGCCGAGGTGACCCATGGTGCTGTGATGGCCCAGCTACATGGGTGGCAAGTGCAAGGTTGCACCCCACCAGGTGGGGTGTTACAGGGCCGAGGTGGCACCTGGTGTCTGTGATGGCCTCACCACTTGGGTGGCACACACATGGTAGCACCCTGCCAGGCAAGGTGCGATAGGGTCAATGGACACCCTGTGGCTGTGACAGCCTTGCAACCCTGGTGACCTATACTAGGTGGCTTCCTGCTGGCAGGTTGTGACCGAGCTGAGGTGACACCCGGCAGCAGTGATGGCCTTGCCACATGGGTGACCTGCAAGAGGTGGCACCATGCTGTGTGGGTTGTGACCAGGCCAAGGTGACACCTGGTGGCCATGACAGCCTCACCACAATCGTAGCAAGTGTGAGATTGCACCCTGCAGGCTGCAGTGTGACCAGGCCAAAGTGATCCACAGCAGCTGTGAGAGCCACATCACATGGGTGACCCTTGCAAACTGGCACCCCGTTAGGTGGTGTGTGACTGGTCCAAGGTGATGCCCAGTGGCCATGAGGACCTCACCACATGGGTGACCCACATGAGCTGGCACCCTGCCTGGCAGGGTGTAACCAGGCCAAGGTGACATCTGGTGGCATAGAGGTGCTCACAACGTGAGTAACCATGCGAGGTGGCATCTCACATGGTGGGGTATGCCCGGGTTGAGGTGACACACTTTGACCGAGACAGACTTGCAGCACAGGTGGCATGCACCAGGTGACACCCCACTGTGCAGTGTGTGATCGGGCTGAGGTGACACCTGGTGGCTGTGATGGTCTCGTCCTGAGGGAAGCACATGCTAGTTGACACCCTGGCAGGTGGGTATTGACCAGGAAGAGGTGACACCCAGTGGCCGTGATGGCCTCACTACATGGGGGACACACAAGAGATGACATGGTGCCAGGTGTGGTGTCACAGGGACAAGGTGGCACCTAGTGGTGTGATTGCCTATCTATGCGGGTGGCACATCAAGGTGGCAGCTGGCAGGGTGGGGAATGACGGGGCTGAAGTGACACCCGGTGGCCATGATGGCCTAGCCATGTGAGTAGCATGCACTATGTAGCACCCCATGGGGCAGTGTCTGAGTGGGCTTAGGTGACACCTCGCGGCCTTGATAGCCTCACCATGCTGGTGACATGGGTGAGGTAGCACCTTGCCTGGTGGGGTGTGATGTGGCTGAGATGACACATGGTGGTCATGATCCCTTGCCTCTTAGGTGGCTCCAGCGTGGTGGCACCCTGCTGTGAAAGCTATGAAGGGGTCAAGGTGACATCCCATGGCTATGACAGCCTCACCACATGGGTGACCCAAGTGAGGTGGCTCCCCACAAGACATGGTGTGACTGAGCTAAGCTGTCACCCAGTGGCAGTGATGGCTTCTCCATGCAGGTGACCCATACGAGGTGGTACCCCACTGGGTGGTGTGTGAAGCAACCAAGGTGACACCCAGCAGCTGTGAGGGCCTCATCACGTGGGTGATCTGTGCATGGTGGCTCCCCACCAGGCAGTGTGTGCTCAGGCAGAGGAGACATCTGGCAGCCATGACAGCCTCACCATGCAGTTGACCTTTGCCAGGTGGCAACCTGCGGGATGGGGTGTGACCATGCAGACGTGACACCCAGCGGTGTGACCACCTTGCCATGCAGGTGCCATGTTGAGGTGACATTCTCCTGGGCAGGGAGTGACGCGGCTGAATATTGGTGGCCGTGAGTGCTGCACCATGTGGGTGGCACATGCTAGGTGACATCCCAATGGGCAAGGTGTACCCAGGCCGAGGTGACACTCAGTGGCTGTGAAGGCCTCACAACACAGGTGACCCATGCGATTTGGAATCCTGCATGGTGTGTTGTGACTGGGTTGACATGACACAGCGACCACATTGGACTTGCAATGTGGGTGGCATGCGTGAGGTTAGCCCTGCCAGGTAGGGTGTGATTGGGCTGAGGTGACACCCGGCAGCCATGATGGGCTTGCCACATGGATGGCACACAAGAGATGACACCCCACTGGGCATGGTGTCATGGGGATGAGGTAAAACACTATGGCCGTTACTGCCTCACCATGTGGGTAGCACATGTGAGGTCGCACCCTACCAGGCCTAGAGTGATGGGGCCAAAGTGAAACATGGTGGCTGAGATGACTTGCCACGTGGGTGGCTAGCACGAGGTGGCACCCAGCTGTGCATGGTGTGAACGGGCCAAAATGACACCTGGCAGCTGTGACAGCCTCGCCACGCTGGTTACCGCTGTGTGGTGGCATCCCACTGGGTGGTGTATGACTGGGACAAGGTGACAACCAGCAGCATTGAAGGCCTCACTACATGGGTGACATTCGTGAGTTGAAACCCCACTGGGTGGGGTGTGCCCAGGCCTAGGTGAAACATGGCGGCCGTGAGGGCCTCAACACACTGGTGACCCGCATGAGGTGGTATCCTGCTGGGTGGGGTGTGCCCATGCCGAGGTGACACCTGGTTGCTATGATTGCCCTGCAACGTGGGTTACCAGTGCTGGGTGGGGTGCACCCAGGTTGAGGTGACACATGGTTTATGTGACAGATGAGCAATATGGGTGGCATGTGTAAGGTGACACTCCACTGGGGAGGGTGTGACCAGGCTGAGGTGACACCTTGTGGCTGTGATGGCCTTGCCATGTGGGTGGCATGTACGAGGTAGCACCCCACCAGGTAGGGAGTGATGGGGCCGAGGTTCCACCAGGCCACTGTAATGTCCTCAACATGCGGGTGACCAATGAGAGGTAGCATCCCACCAGGTGGGGTGTGCCCAGGCCTAGGTGACACCTGGCAGCCATGATGGCCTCACATTTCAGGTGACTCGTGCGAAGTGGCATTGCACACGGCGAGGTGCACCTGGGTTGAGGTGACACATGATGACTGTGATGGACTCACCACACAGGTGGCTTGCATGAGGTGACACACTGGAGGACAGAGTGTGATTGAGCTAAGGTGACACCTGGTGGCTGTGGTGTCCTCATCACATGGGTGGCATGCAAGAGATGACACCCCACCAGGTGTGGTGTCATGGGGATGAGGTGACAGCTAGTGGCTGTGACTGCATTGTCATGTGGGTGGCACATGTGAGGTAGCACCCCATCAGGTTGGCAGAGTTGGGGCCGAGGTGACACATGGTGGCTGTGACGGCCTCACCACATGGGTGACCTGCATGAGGTGGCATTCCACCATGAGGCGTGTGTCTGGGCCATTTTGACACCCAGTGGCTGTGATGTCCTCACCACGCGGGTGGCTCATGCAAGGTTTCACCATGCCAGGTGGTGTGTCATGGGGCTGAGGTGACACACCATGGTCATGATGACCTTGCCATGCTGGTGACATATGTGAGGTGGTACCTGACCTGGTGGAGATTGTCAGGACTGAAGTGACACCTGGCGGCCATGATGGGTTTGCCACACAGGTGACCCGTGTGAGGTGGCCCCCTGATGGGTGGAGTGCAATGGGGCTGAGGTGACACCTGGTGGCTGTGACGGCCTTGCCATGTGGGTGGCCTGTATGAGGTAGCACCCCACCAGGTAGGGAGTGATGGGGCCGAGTTTCCACCAGGCCACAGTAATGTCCTCAACATGTGGGTGACCAATGAGATGTAGCATCCCACCAGGTGAGGTGTGCCCAGGCCTAGGTGACACCTGGCAGTGTGTTGGCCTCACCACATGGGTGACCCTGGCAGGCTGGAACCCCACTGGGCAGGTGTTTGTGGGCCAAGGTCAAACACAGGTTCTGTGATGGCCTCACCACATGGGTGGCACCCCACTGGGTTGGGTGTGCCCAGGCCAAGGTGACACTCAGGGGCCATGACAGCCTTACCACGTGGGTGACCAGTGTGATGTGGTAACCTGTTGGGCAGTACATGACTGTGCCAAAGTGACACCTGGTGGCTGTGATGGCCTCTCCATGCAGGTGACCTGTACAAGGCCTCACCGCATGGGTGGCATGCATGAGGTTGCTCTCCACTGGGCAGAGTGTCCCAAGGCCGAGGTGACACCTGCTGGCCATGATGGCCTCACCATGCGGATGGCATATGTGGAGTGGCATCCCTCTGGGTGGGATTTGCCCAGGCCGAGGTCAAACCCCACTTCCATTATGGCCTCAATACGTGGGTGACCCACATGAGGTTGCACCCAGCTGGGCAGGTTGTGCCAGTTCTGAGGTGAAACCCAGTGGGCATGAAGGCCTAGCCACACGGGAGACCCACACATGGTGGCACACAGCCAGGCAGTGTGTAACTGGGCCGAGGTGACACCCAGTGACCATTACGGCCTTGCCTCATGCGTGATATGTGTAAAGTGGCACTCTGTGGGGTGGGGTGTGACCAGGCCTAAGTGACACCCTGGCCATGAGGGTCTTGCCATGTGCATCACCTGCATGATGTGGCTCCCCACTGGGATGGGTGTGAAGTAGCCGAGGTGAAACTCGGCCTCCTGAGCACATCGCCATGCAGGTGGCATGTGCGAAGTGTCACCGTGATGGGTGGGGTGTGACCAGGTCTAGGTGACACCCAGCTGCCATGCAGGCCTCATCAGGCATATGCACCACAGTATGTGGCACTCCTCCAGTTGGTGTGTGCCCAGGCGCAAGTGAATCCCAGCATTCATGAGGGCATCAACATGTGGGTGACCCATGCGAGGTGGCAGCCCCCAGGTGATGTGTGACTGGGCTGAGGTGAAACCCAATGGAATGTCAGCCTCACCACATAGGTGACCCTGGTGTGGTGGCATCCCACCAGGCGGCATGTGCCCAGGCCAAGGTCAAACACAGCTTCTGTGATGGCCTTGCCACTCGGGTGACAGGTGCAAGGTGGCTCCCCATCAGGTGGCATGTGCCTGGGCTGAGGTGACAGCCAGCAGCTATGATGTACTTGCCACGTGGGTTACCTATGTGAGGTGGCACCCCACTGGGTGGATATGCCCAGGTTGATGTGACACCTGGCAGCCCTGATGTCCTCAGCACGTGGGTGACTGATGTGAGGTGGCACCCTGCTACGTGGGGTGTGATGGATCTTAGGTGACATCTGGCAGCCATAATGGCCTTGCAACATGGGTGGCACATGCAAAGTGGCACACTGCAGGTTTGAGGTGAGGGGGTTTAGGTGACACCCAGTGGCTTTGACGGTGCAGCTATGTGTGTGACAAGTGCAAGGGTGCACCCATCTGGGTGGCGTGTTACTGGACTGAGGTTACACCTTGTGACCATAATGACCTCAGCACTTGGGTGGTATGCATGATGTGGCACCCTGCCAGCAGGGTGTGATGGGGCCAATGGACACCCCGTGGTTGTGACAGCCTCTCAACATGGGTGACCCATGTGAGGTGGCTTTTTGCCGGGCAGGGTGTGACTGAGCTGAGGTGACATCTGGCAGCCATTACAGCCTCACCACATGGGTGACCCATGCGTGGTGGCATCCTGTTGGGCTGGATGTGCCTGGGCCTAGGTGACAGCCTGTTGCCATGAGGGCCATGCCACAAGTGTGACCCTTGTGAGATGGCACTCTGGTGGGTGGGGTGTGCATGGGCCTAGGTGCCACCTGGTGGCTGAGAGGGCCTCGCAACCCAGGTGACCCTCACGAGATGGCACCCTGCCTGATGGGATGTGCCCAATTCAAGGTGATACCTGATGGTCATGACAGCATCACCACATGCATGGCATGCGCAAGGTGGTACACTGTTGGGCTGTGTTTGATAATCCTAGGTGACACCCTGTGGCCATCATGGCCTTGCCATGTGGGTGGCATGCATGAAGTGGCTCCAGGCGGCACATGGTGTCCCTGGGCTGAGGTGAGACCTGGCAACACTGACGGCCTCACCACATGGCTTACACATGTAAGGTGGCACCCCACAGGGTGGATGTGCCTGGGCTGAGGTGAGGCCTGATATCCCTGGTGGCCTCACCACATGGGTGAATCACATGAGTTGACACCCCACCAGGCAGGGTGTGGTGGGGCTGAAGTGTCACCCAGCAGCTGTAATGGCCTTGCAATGTGGGTGGAAGCTGCAAAGTGCCACCGCTCTGGGCAGGGTGTAAGGGTGCCGAGGTGACCCATGGTGCTGTGATGGCCCAGCTACATGGGTGGCAAGTGCAAGGTTGCACCCCACCAGGTGGGGTGTTACAGGGCCGAGGTGGCACCTGGTGGCTGTGATGGCCTCACCACTTGGGTGGCACACACATGGTAGCACCCTGCCAGGCAAGGTGCGATAGGGTCAATGGACACCCTGTGGCTGTGACAGCCTTGCAACCCTGGTGACCTATACTAGGTGGCTTCCTGCTGGCAGGTTGTGACCGAGCTGAGGTGACACCCGGCAGCAGTGATGGCCTTGCCACATGGGTGACCTGCAAGAGGTGGCACCATGCTGTGTGGGTTGTGAC
The DNA here is from genome assembly GCF_030028045.1 of Hippopotamus amphibius kiboko. Classification (NCBI taxonomy): domain Eukaryota; kingdom Metazoa; phylum Chordata; class Mammalia; order Artiodactyla; family Hippopotamidae; genus Hippopotamus; species Hippopotamus amphibius. The sequence goes on along the minus strand of NC_080188.1, from coordinate 102,115,375 downwards.
CAGGCCAAGGTGACACCTGGTGGCCATGACAGCCTCACCACAATCGTAGCAAGTGTGAGATTGCACCCTGCAGGCTGCAGTGTGACCAGGCCAAAGTGATCCACAGCAGCTGTGAGAGCCACATCACATGGGTGACCCTTGCAAAGTGGCACCCCGTTAGGTGGTGTGTGACTGGTCCAAGGTGATGCCCAGTGGCCATGAGGACCTCACCACATGGGTGACCCACATGAGCTGGCACCCTGCCTGGCAGGGTGTAACCAGGCCAAGGTGACATCTGGTGGCATAGAGGTGCTCACAACGTGAGTAACCATGCGAGGTGGCATCTCACATGGTGGGGTATGCCCGGGTTGAGGTGACACACTTTGACCGAGACAGACTTGCAGCACAGGTGGCATGCACCAGGTGACACCCCACTGTGCAGTGTGTGATCGGGCTGAGGTGACACCTGGTGGCTGTGATGGTCTCGTCCTGAGGGAAGCACATGCTAGTTGACACCCTGGCAGGTGGGTATTGACCAGGAAGAGGTGACACCCAGTGGCCGTGATGGCCTCACTACATGGGGGACACACAAGAGATGACATGGTGCCAGGTGTGGTGTCACAGGGACAAGGTGGCACCTAGTGGTGTGATTGCCTAGCTATGTGGGTGGCACATCAAGGTGGCAGCTGGCAGGGTGGGGAATGACGGGGCTGAAGTGACACCCAGTGGCCATGATGGCCTAGCCATGTGAGTAGCATGCACTATGGAGCACCCCATCGGGCAGTGTCTGAGTGGGCTTAGGTGACACCTCGCGGCCTTGATAGCCTCACCATGCTGGTGACATGGGTGAGGTAGCACCTTGCCTGGTGGGGTGTGACGTGGCTGAGATGACACATGGTGGTCATGATCCCTTGCCTCTTAGGTGGCTCCAGCATGGTGGCACCCTGCTGTGAAAGCTATGAAGGGGTCAAGGTGACATCCCATGGCTATGACAGCCTCACCACATGGGTGACCCAAGTGAGGTGGCTCCCCACAAGACATGGTGTGACTGAGCTAAGCTGTCACCCAGTGGCAGTGATGGCTTCTCCATGCAGGTGACCCATACGAGGTGGTACCCCACTGGGTGGTGTGTGAAGCAACCAAGGTGACACCCAGCAGCTGTGAGGGCCTCATCACGTGGGTGATCTGTGCATGGTGGCTCCCCACCAGGCAGTGTGTGCTCAGGCAGAGGAGACATCTGGCAGCCATGACAGCCTCACCATGCAGTTGACCTTTGCCAGGTGGCAACCTGCGGGATGGGGTGTGACCATGCAGACGTGACACCCAGCGGTGTGACCACCTTGCCATGCAGGTGCCATGTTGAGGTGACATTCTCCTGGGCAGGGAGTGACGGGGATGAATATTGGTGGCCGTGAGTGCTGCACCATGTGGGTGGCACATGCTAGGTGACATCCCAATGGGCAAGGTGTACCCAGGCCGAGGTGACACTCAGTGGCTGTGAAGGCCTCACAACACAGGTGACCCATGCGATTTGGAATCCTGCATGGTGTGTTGTGACTGGGTTGACATGACACAGCGACCACATTGGACTTGCAATGTGGGTGGCATGCGTGAGGTTAGCCCTGCCAGGTAGGGTGTGATTGGGCTGAGGTGACACCCGGCAGCCATGATGGGCTTGCCACATGGATGGCACACAAGAGATGACACCCCACTGGGCATGGTGTCATGGGGATGAGGTAAAACACTATGGCCGTTACTGCCTCACCATGTGGGTAGCACATGTGAGGTCGCACCCTACCAGGCCTAGAGTGATGGGGCCAAAGTGAAACATGGTGGCTGAGATGACTTGCCACGTGGGTGGCTAGCACGAGGTGGCACCCAGCTGTGCGTGGTGTGAACGGGCCAAAATGACACCTGGCAGCTGTGACAGCCTCGCCACGCTGGTTACCGCTGTGTGGTGGCATCCCACTGGGTGGTGTATGACTGGGCCAAGGTGACAACCAGCAGCCATGAAGGCCTCACTATATGGGTGACATTCCTGAGTTGAAACCCCACTGGGTGGGGTGTGCCCAGGCCTAGGTGAAACATGGCGGCCGTGAGGGCCTCAACACACTGGTGACCCGCATGAGGTGGTATCCTGCTGGGTGGGGTGTGCCCATGCCGAGGTGACACCTGGTTGCTATGATTGCCCTGCAACGTGGGTTACCAGTGCTGGGTGGGGTGCACCCAGGTTGAGGTGACACATGGTTTATGTGACAGATGAGCAATATGGGTGGCATGTGTAAGGTGACACTCCACTGGGGAGGGTGTGACCAGGCTGAGGTGACACCTTGTGGCTGTGATGGCCTTGCCATGTGGGTGGCATGTACGAGGTAGCACCCCACCAGGTAGGGAGTGATGGGGCCGAGGTTCCACCAGGCCACTGTAATGTCCTCAACATGCGGGTGACCAATGAGAGGTAGCATCCCACCAGGTGGGGTGTGCCCAGGCCTAGGTGACACCTGGCAGCCATGATGGCCTCACATTTCAGGTGACTCATGCGAAGTGGCATTGCACACGGCGAGGTGCACCTGGGTTGAGGTGACACCTGATGACTGTGATGGACTCACCACACGGGTGGCTTGCATGAGGTGACACACTGGAGGACAGAGTGTGATTGAGCTAAGGTGACACCTGGTGGCTGTGGTGTCCTCATCACATGGGTGGCATGCAAGAGATGACACCCCACCAGGTGTGGTGTCATGGGGATGAGGTGACAGCTAGTGGCTGTGACTGCATTGTCATGTGGGTGGCACATGTGAGGTAGCACCCCATCAGGTTGGCAGAGTTGGGGCCGAGGTGACACATGGTGGCTGTGACGGCCTCACCACATGGGTGACCTGCATGAGGTAGCATTCCACCATGAGGCGTGTGTCTGGGCCATTTTGACACCCAGTGGCTGTGATGTCCTCACCACGCGGGTGGCTCATGCAAGGTTTCACCATGCCAGGTGGTGTGTCATGGGGCTGAGGTGACACACCATGGTCATGATGACCTTGCCATGCTGGTGACATATGTGAGGTGGTACCTGACCTGGTAGAGATTGACAGGACTGAAGTGACACCTGGCGGCCATGATGGGTTTGCCACACAGGTGACCCGTGTGAGGTGGCCACCTGATGGGTGGAGTGCAATGGGGCTGAGGTGACACCTGGTGGCTGTGACGGCCTTGCCATGTGGGTGGCCTGTATGAGGTAGCACCCCACCAGGTAGGGAGTGATGGGGCCGAGTTTCCACCAGGCCACAGTAATGTCCTGAACATGCGGGTGACCAATGAGATGTAGCATCCCACCAGGTGAGGTGTGCCCAGGCCTAGGTGACACCTGGCAGTGTGTTGGCCTCACCACATGGGTGACCCTGGCAGGCTGGAACCCCACTGGGCAGGTGTTTGTGGGCCAAGGTCAAACACAGGTTCTGTGATGGCCTCACCACATGGGTGGCACCCCACCGGGTTGGGTGTGCCCAGGCCATGGTGACACTCAGGGGCCATGACAGCCTTACCACGTGGGTGACCAGTGTGATGTGGCAACCTGTTGGGCAGCACATGACTGTGCCAAAGTGACACCTGGTGGCTGTGATGGCCTCACGATGCAGGTGACCTGTACAAGGCCTCACCGCAAGGGTGGCATGCATGAGGTTGCTCTCCACTGGGCAGAGTGTCCCAAGGCCGAGGTGACACCTGCTGGCCATGATGGCCTCACCATGCGGGTGGCACATGTGGAGTGGCATCCCTCTGGGTGGGATTTGCCCAGGCCGAGGTCAAACCCCACTTCCATTATGGCCTCAATACGTGGGTGACGCACATGAGGTTGCACCCAGCTGGGCAGGTTGTGCCAGTTCTGAGGTGAAACCCAGTGGGCATGAAGGCCTAGCCACACGGGAGACCCACACATGGTGGCACACAGCCAGGCAGTGTGTAACTGGGCCGAGGTGACACCCAGTAACCATTAAGGCCTTGCCTCATGCGTGATATGTGTAAAATGGCACTCTGTGGCGTGGGGTGTGACCAGGCCTAAGTGACACCCCGTCCACGAGGGTCTTGCAACGTGCATCACCTGCATGATGTGGCTCCCCACTGGGCAGGTTGTGAAGTAGCCGAGGTGAAACTCGGCCTCCTGACCACATCGCCATACAGGTGGCATTTGTGAAGTGTCACCATGATGGGTGGGGTGTGACCAGGTCTAGGTGACACCCAGCTGCCATGCAGGCCTCATCAGGCAGATGCACCACAGTATGTGGCACTCCTCCAGTTGGTGTGTGCCCATGCAAAAGTGAATCCCAGCATTCATGAGGGTATCAACTTGTGGGTGACCCATGCGAGGTGGCAGCCCCCAGGTGATGTGTGACTGGGCTGAGGTGAAACCCAATGGAATGTCAGCCTCACCACATAGGTGACCCTGGTGTGGTGGCATCCCACCAGGCAGCATGTGCCCAGGCCAAGGTCAAACACAGCTTCTGTGATGGCCTTGCCACTCGGGTGACAGGTGCAAGGTGGCTCCCCATCTGGTGGCGTGTGCCTGGGCTGAGGTGACAGCCAGCAGCTATGATGTACTTGCCACGTGGGTTACCTATGTGAGGTGGCACCCCACTGGGTGGATATGCCCAGGTTGATGTGACACCTGGCAGCCCTGATGTCCTCAGCACGTGGGTGACTGATGTGAGGTGGCACCCTGCTAGGTGGGGTGTGATGGATCTGAGGTGACATCTGGCAGCCATAATGCCCTTGCAACATGGGTGGCACATGCAAAGTGGCACACCGCAGGTGGGATGTGAGGGGGTCTAGGTGACACCCGGTGGCTTTGACGGTGCAGCTATGTGTGTGACAAGTGCAAGGGTGCACCCATCTGGGTGGGGTGTTACTGGGCCGAGGTTACACCTTGTGACCATAATGGCCTCAGCACTTGGGTGGTATGCATGATGTGGCACCCTGCCAGCAGGGTGTGATGGGGCCAATGGACACCCCGTGGTTGTGACAGCCTCTCAACACGGGTGACCCATGTGAGGTGGCTTTTTGCCGGGCAGGGTGTGACTGAGCTGAGGTGACATCTGGCAGCCATTACAGCCTCACCACATGGGTGACCCATGCGTGGTGGCATCCTGTTGGGCTGGATGTGCCTGGGCCTAGGTGACAGCCTGTTGCCATGAGGGCCATGCCACAAGTGTGACCCTTGTGAGATGGCACTCTGGTGGGTGGGGTGTGCATGGGCCTAGGTGCCACGTGGTGGCCGAGAGGGCCTCGCAACCCAGGTGACCCTCACGAGATGGCACCCTGCCTGATGGGATGTGCCCAATTCAAGGTGATACCTGATGGTCATGACAGCATCACCACATGCATGGCATGCGCAAGGTGGTACACTGTTGGGCTGTGTTTGATAATCCTAGGTGACACCCTGTGGCCATCATGGCCTTGCCATGTGGGTGGCATGCATGAAGTGGCTCCAGGCCGCACATGGTGTCCCTGGGCTGAGGTGAGACCTGGCAACACTGACGGCCTCACCACATGGCTTACACATGTAAGGTGGCACCCCACAGGGTGGATGTGCCTGGGCTGAGGTGAGGCCTGATATCCCTGGTGGCCTCACCACATGGGTGAATCACATGAGTTGACACCCCACCAGGCAGGGTGTGCTGGGGCTGAAGTGACACCCAGCAGCTGTAATGGCCTTGCAATGTGGGTGGAAGCTGCAAAGTGCCACCGCTCTGGGCAGGGTGTAAGGGTGCCGAGGTGACCCATGGTGCTGTGATGGCCCAGCTACATGGGTGGCAAGTGCAAGGTTGCACCCCACCAGGTGGGGTGTTACAGGGCCGAGGTGGCACCTGGTGTCTGTGATGGCCTCACCACTTGGGTGGCACACACATGGTAGCACCCTGCCAGGCAAGGTGCGATAGGGTCAATGGACACCCTGTGGCTGTGACAGCCTTGCAACCCTGGTGACCTATACTAGGTGGCTTCCTGCTGGCAGGTTGTGACCGAGCTGAGGTGACACCCGGCAGCAGTGATGGCCTTGCCACATGGGTGACCTGCAAGAGGTGGCACCATGCTGTGTGGGTTGTGACCAGGCCAAGGTGACACCTGGTGGCCATGACAGCCTCACCACAATCGTAGCAAGTGTGAGATTGCACCCTGCAGGCTGCAGTGTGACCAGGCCAAAGTGATCCACAGCAGCTGTGAGAGCCACATCACATGGGTGACCCTTGCAAACTGGCACCCCGTTAGGTGGTGTGTGACTGGTCCAAGGTGATGCCCAGTGGCCATGAGGACCTCACCACATGGGTGACCCACATGAGCTGGCACCCTGCCTGGCAGGGTGTAACCAGGCCAAGGTGACATCTGGTGGCATAGAGGTGCTCACAACGTGAGTAACCATGCGAGGTGGCATCTCACATGGTGGGGTATGCCCGGGTTGAGGTGACACACTTTGACCGAGACAGACTTGCAGCACAGGTGGCATGCACCAGGTGACACCCCACTGTGCAGTGTGTGATCGGGCTGAGGTGACACCTGGTGGCTGTGATGGTCTCGTCCTGAGGGAAGCACATGCTAGTTGACACCCTGGCAGGTGGGTATTGACCAGGAAGAGGTGACACCCAGTGGCCGTGATGGCCTCACTACATGGGGGACACACAAGAGATGACATGGTGCCAGGTGTGGTGTCACAGGGACAAGGTGGCACCTAGTGGTGTGATTGCCTATCTATGCGGGTGGCACATCAAGGTGGCAGCTGGCAGGGTGGGGAATGACGGGGCTGAAGTGACACCCGGTGGCCATGATGGCCTAGCCATGTGAGTAGCATGCACTATGTAGCACCCCATGGGGCAGTGTCTGAGTGGGCTTAGGTGACACCTCGCGGCCTTGATAGCCTCACCATGCTGGTGACATGGGTGAGGTAGCACCATGCCTGGTGGGGTGTGATGTGGCTGAGATGACACATGGTGGTCATGATCCCTTGCCTCTTAGGTGGCTCCAGCGTGGTGGCACCCTGCTGTGAAAGCTATGAAGGGGTCAAGGTGACATCCCATGGCTATGACAGCCTCACCACATGGGTGACCCAAGTGAGGTGGCTCCCCACAAGACATGGTGTGACTGAGCTAAGCTGTCACCCAGTGGCAGTGATGGCTTCTCCATGCAGGTGACCCATACGAGGTGGTACCCCACTGGGTGGTGTGTGAAGCAACCAAGGTGACACCCAGCAGCTGTGAGGGCCTCATCACGTGGGTGATCTGTGCATGGTGGCTCCCCACCAGGCAGTGTGTGCTCAGGCAGAGGAGACATCTGGCAGCCATGACAGCCTCACCATGCAGTTGACCTTTGCCAGGTGGCAACCTGCGGGATGGGGTGTGACCATGCAGACGTGACACCCAGCGGTGTGACCACCTTGCCATGCAGGTGCCATGTTGAGGTGACATTCTCCTGGGCAGGGAGTGACGCGGCTGAATATTGGTGGCCGTGAGTGCTGCACCATGTGGGTGGCACATGCTAGGTGACATCCCAATGGGCAAGGTGTACCCAGGCCGAGGTGACACTCAGTGGCTGTGAAGGCCTCACAACACAGGTGACCCATGCGATTTGGAATCCTGCATGGTGTGTTGTGACTGGGTTGACATGACACAGCGACCACATTGGACTTGCAATGTGGGTGGCATGCGTGAGGTTAGCCCTGCCAGGTAGGGTGTGATTGGGCTGAGGTGACACCCGGCAGCCATGATGGGCTTGCCACATGGATGGCACACAAGAGATGACACCCCACTGGGCATGGTGTCATGGGGATGAGGTAAAACACTATGGCCGTTACTGCCTCACCATGTGGGTAGCACATGTGAGGTCGCACCCTACCAGGCCTAGAGTGATGGGGCCAAAGTGAAACATGGTGGCTGAGATGACTTGCCACGTGGGTGGCTAGCACGAGGTGGCACCCAGCTGTGCGTGGTGTGAACGGGCCAAAATGACACCTGGCAGCTGTGACAGCCTCGCCACGCTGGTTACCGCTGTGTGGTGGCATCCCACTGGGTGGTGTATGACTGGGACAAGGTGACAACCAGCAGCATTGAAGGCCTCACTACATGGGTGACATTCGTGAGTTGAAACCCCACTGGGTGGGGTGTGCCCAGGCCTAGGTGAAACATGGCGGCCGTGAGGGCCTCAACACACTGGTGACCCGCATGAGGTGGTATCCTGCTGGGTGGGGTGTGCCCATGCCGAGGTGACACCTGGTTGCTATGATTGCCCTGCAACGTGGGTTACCAGTGCTGGGTGGGGTGCACCCAGGTTGAGGTGACACATGGTTTATGTGACAGATGAGCAATATGGGTGGCATGTGTAAGGTGACACTCCACTGGGGAGGGTGTGACCAGGCTGAGGTGACACCTTGTGGCTGTGATGGCCTTGCCATGTGGGTGGCATGTACGAGGTAGCACCCCACCAGGTAGGGAGTGATGGGGCCGAGGTTCCACCAGGCCACTGTAATGTCCTCAACATGCGGGTGACCAATGAGAGGTAGCATCCCACCAGGTGGGGTGTGCCCAGGCCTAGGTGACACCTGGCAGCCATGATGGCCTCACATTTCAGGTGACTCGTGCGAAGTGGCATTGCACACGGCGAGGTGCACCTGGGTTGAGGTGACACATGATGACTGTGATGGACTCACCACACAGGTGGCTTGCATGAGGTGACACACTGGAGGACAGAGTGTGATTGAGCTAAGGTGACACCTGGTGGCTGTGGTGTCCTCATCACATGGGTGGCATGCAAGAGATGACACCCCACCAGGTGTGGTGTCATGGGGATGAGGTGACAGCTAGTGGCTGTGACTGCATTGTCATGTGGGTGGCACATGTGAGGTAGCACCCCATCAGGTTGGCAGAGTTGGGGCCGAGGTGACACATGGTGGCTGTGACGGCCTCACCACATGGGTGACCTGCATGAGGTGGCATTCCACCATGAGGCGTGTGTCTGGGCCATTTTGACACCCAGTGGCTGTGATGTCCTCACCACGCGGGTGGCTCATGCAAGGTTTCACCATGCCAGGTGGTGTGTCATGGGGCTGAGGTGACACACCATGGTCATGATGACCTTGCCATGCTGGTGACATATGTGAGGTGGTACCTGACCTGGTGGAGATTGTCAGGACTGAAGTGACACCTGGCGGCCATGATGGGTTTGCCACACAGGTGACCCGTGTGAGGTGGCCCCCTGATGGGTGGAGTGCAATGGGGCTGAGGTGACACCTGGTGGCTGTGACGGCCTTGCCATGTGGGTGGCCTGTATGAGGTAGCACCCCACCAGGTAGGGAGTGATGGGGCCGAGTTTCCACCAGGCCACAGTAATGTCCTCAACATGTGGGTGACCAATGAGATGTAGCATCCCACCAGGTGAGGTGTGCCCAGGCCTAGGTGACACCTGGCAGTGTGTTGGCCTCACCACATGGGTGACCCTGGCAGGCTGGAACCCCACTGGGCAGGTGTTTGTGGGCCAAGGTCAAACACAGGTTCTGTGATGGCCTCACCACATGGGTGGCACCCCACTGGGTTGGGTGTGCCCAGGCCAAGGTGACACTCAGGGGCCATGACAGCCTTACCACGTGGGTGACCAGTGTGATGTGGTAACCTGTTGGGCAGTACATGACTGTGCCAAAGTGACACCTGGTGGCTGTGATGGCCTCTCCATGCAGGTGACCTGTACAAGGCCTCACCGCATGGGTGGCATGCATGAGGTTGCTCTCCACTGGGCAGAGTGTCCCAAGGCCGAGGTGACACCTGCTGGCCATGATGGCCTCACCATGCGGATGGCATATGTGGAGTGGCATCCCTCTGGGTGGGATTTGCCCAGGCCGAGGTCAAACCCCACTTCCATTATGGCCTCAATACGTGGGTGACCCACATGAGGTTGCACCCAGCTGGGCAGGTTGTGCCAGTTCTGAGGTGAAACCCAGTGGGCATGAAGGCCTAGCCACACGGGAGACCCACACATGGTGGCACACAGCCAGGCAGTGTGTAACTGGGCCGAGGTGACACCCAGTGACCATTACGGCCTTGCCTCATGCGTGATATGTGTAAAGTGGCACTCTGTGGGGTGGGGTGTGACCAGGCCTAAGTGACACCCTGGCCATGAGGGTCTTGCCATGTGCATCACCTGCATGATGTGGCTCCCCACTGGGATGGGTGTGAAGTAGCCGAGGTGAAACTCGGCCTCCTGAGCACATCGCCATGCAGGTGGCATGTGCGAAGTGTCACCGTGATGGGTGGGGTGTGACCAGGTCTAGGTGACACCCAGCTGCCATGCAGGCCTCATCAGGCATATGCACCACAGTATGTGGCACTCCTCCAGTTGGTGTGTGCCCAGGCGCAAGTGAATCCCAGCATTCATGAGGGCATCAACATGTGGGTGACCCATGCGAGGTGGCAGCCCCCAGGTGATGTGTGACTGGGCTGAGGTGAAACCCAATGGAATGTCAGCCTCACCACATAGGTGACCCTGGTGTGGTGGCATCCCACCAGGCGGCATGTGCCCAGGCCAAGGTCAAACACAGCTTCTGTGATGGCCTTGCCACTCGGGTGACAGGTGCAAGGTGGCTCCCCATCAGGTGGCATGTGCCTGGGCTGAGGTGACAGCCAGCAGCTATGATGTACTTGCCACGTGGGTTACCTATGTGAGGTGGCACCCCACTGGGTGGATATGCCCAGGTTGATGTGACACCTGGCAGCCCTGATGGCCTCAGCACGTGGGTGACTGATGTGAGGTGGCACCCTGCTACGTGGGGTGTGATGGATCTTAGGTGACATCTGGCAGCCATAATGGCCTTGCAACATGGGTGGCACATGCAAAGTGGCACACTGCAGGTTTGAGGTGAGGGGGTTTAGGTGACACCCAGTGGCTTTGACGGTGCAGCTATGTGTGTGACAAGTGCAAGGGTGCACCCATCTGGGTGGCGTGTTACTGGACTGAGGTTACACCTTGTGACCATAATGACCTCAGCACTTGGGTGGTATGCATGATGTGGCACCCTGCCAGCAGGGTGTGATGGGGCCAGTGGACACCCCGTGGTTGTGACAGCCTCTCAACATGGGTGACCCATGTGAGGTGGCTTTTTGCCGGGCAGGGTGTGACTGAGCTGAGGTGACATCTGGCAGCCATTACAGCCTCACCACATGGGTGACCCATGCGTGGTGGCATCCTGTTGGGCTGGATGTGCCTGGGCCTAGGTGACAGCCTGTTGCCGTGAGGGCCATGCCACAAGTGTGACCCTTGTGAGATGGCACTCTGGTGGGTGGGGTGTGCATGGGCCTAGGTGCCACCTGGTGGCTGAGAGGGCCTCGCAACCCAGGTGACCCTCACGAGATGGCACCCTGCCTGATGGGATGTGCCCAATTCAAGGTGATACCTGATGGTCATGACAGCATCACCACATGCATGGCATGCGCAAGGTGGTACACTGTTGGGCTGTGTTTGATAATCCTAGGTGACACCCTGTGGCCATCATGGCCTTGCCATGTGGGTGGCATGCATGAAGTGGCTCCAGGCCGCACATGGTGTCCCTGGGCTGAGGTGAGACCTGGCAACACTGACGGCCTCACCACATGGCTTACACATGTAAGGTGGCACCCCACAGGGTGGATGTGCCTGGGCTGAGGTGAGGCCTGATATCCCTGGTGGCCTCACCACATGGGTGAATCACATGAGTTGACACCCCACCAGGCAGGGTGTGGTGGGGCTGAAGTGACACCCAGCAGCTGTAATGGCCTTGCAATGTGGGTGGAACCTGCAAAGTGCCACCGCTCTGGGCAGGGTGTAAGGGTGCCGAGGTGACCCATGGTGCTGTGATGGCCCAGCTACATGGGTGGCAAGTGCAAGGTTGCACCCCACCAGGTGGGGTGTTACAGGGCCGAGGTGGCACCTGGTGTCTGTGATGGCCTCACCACTTGGGTGGCACACACATGGTAGCACCCTGCCAGGCAAGGTGCGATAGGGTCAATGGACACCCTGTGGCTGTGACAGCCTTGCAACCCTGGTGACCTATACTAGGTGGCTTCCTGCTGGCAGGTTGTGACCGAGCTGAGGTGACACCCGGCAGCAGTGATGGCCTTGCCACATGGGTGACCTGCAAGAGGTGGCACCATGCTGTGTGGGTTGTGACCAGGCCAAGGTGACACCTGGTGGCCATGACAGCCTCACCACAATCGTAGCAAGTGTGAGATTGCACCCTGCAGGCTGCAGTGTGACCAGGCCAAAGTGATCCACAGCAGCTGTGAGAGCCACATCACATGGGTGACCCTTGCAAAGTGGCACCCCGTTAGGTGGTGTGTGACTGGTCCAAGGTGATGCCCAGTGGCCATGAGGACCTCACCACATGGGTGACCCACATGAGCTGGCACCCTGCCTGGCAGGGTGTAACCAGGCCAAGGTGACATCTGGTGGCATAGAGGTGCTCACAACGTGAGTAACCATGCGAGGTGGCATCTCACATGGTGGGGTATGCCCGGGTTGAGGTGACACACTTTGACCGAGACAGACTTGCAGCACAGGTGGCATGCACCAGGTGACACCCCACTGTGCAGTGTGTGATCGGGCTGAGGTGACACCTGGTGGCTGTGATGGTCTCGTCCTGAGGGAAGCACATGCTAGTTGACACCCTGGCAGGTGGGTATTGACCAGGAAGAGGTGACACCCAGTGGCCGTGATGGCCTCACTACATGGGGGACACACAAGAGATGACATGGTGCCAGGTGTGGTGTCACAGGGACAAGGTGGCACCTAGTGGTGTGATTGCCTAGCTATGTGGGTGGCACATCAAGGTGGCAGCTGGCAGGGTGGGGAATGACGGGGCTGAAGTGACACCCGGTGGCCATGATGGCCTAGCCATGTGAGTAGCATGCACTATGGAGCACCCCATCGGGCAGTGTCTGAGTGGGCTTAGGTGACACCTCGCGGCCTTGATAGCCTCACCATGCTGGTGACATGGGTGAGGTAGCACCTTGCCTGGTGGGGTGTGACGTGGCTGAGATGACACATGGTGGTCATGATCCCTTGCCTCTTAGGTGGCTCCAGCATGGTGGCACCCTGCTGTGAAAGCTATGAAGGGGTCAAGGTGACATCCCATGGCTATGACAGCCTCACCACATGGGTGACCCAAGTGAGGTGGCTCCCCACAAGACATGGTGTGACTGAGCTAAGCTGTCACCCAGTGGCAGTGATGGCTTCTCCATGCAGGTGACCCATACGAGGTGGTACCCCACTGGGTGGTGTGTGAAGCAACCAAGGTGACACCCAGCAGCTGTGAGGGCCTCATCACGTGGGTGATCTGTGCATGGTGGCTCCCCACCAGGCAGTGTGTGCTCAGGCAGAGGAGACATCTGGCAGCCATGACAGCCTCACCATGCAGTTGACCTTTGCCAGGTGGCAACCTGCGGGATGGGGTGTGACCATGCAGACGTGACACCCAGCGGTGTGACCACCTTGCCATGCAGGTGCCATGTTGAGGTGACATTCTCCTGGGCAGGGAGTGACGGGGATGAATATTGGTGGCCGTGAGTGCTGCACCATGTGGGTGGCACATGCTAGGTGACATCCCAATGGGCAAGGTGTACCCAGGCCGAGGTGACACTCAGTGGCTGTGAAGGCCTCACAACACAGGTGACCCATGCGATTTGGAATCCTGCATGGTGTGGTGTGACTGGGTTGACATGACACAGCGACCACATTGGACTTGCAATGTGGGTGGCATGCGTGAGGTTAGCCCTGCCAGGTAGGGTGTGATTGGGCTGAGGTGACACCCGGCAGCCATGATGGGCTTGCCACATGGATGGCACACAAGAGATGACACCCCACTGGGCATGGTGTCATGGGGATGAGGTAAAACACTATGGCCGTTACTGCCTCACCATGTGGGTAGCACATGTGAGGTCGCACCCTACCAGGCCTAGAGTGATGGGGCCAAAGTGAAACATGGTGGCTGAGATGACTTGCCACGTGGGTGGCTAGCACGAGGTGGCACCCAGCTGTGCGTGGTGTGAACGGGCCAAAATGACACCTGGCAGCTGTGACAGCCTCGCCACGCTGTTTACCGCTGTGTGGTGGCCTCCCACTGGGTGGTGTATGACTGGGCCAAGGTGACAACCAGCAGCCATGAAGGCCTCACTACATGGGTGACATTCGTGAGTTGAAACCCCACTGGGTGGGGTGTGCCCAGGCCTAGGTGAAACATGGCGGCCGTGAGGGCCTCAAGACACTGGTGACCCACATGAGGTGGTATCCTGCTGGGTGGGGTGTGCCCATGCCGAGGTGACACCTGGTTGCTATGATTGCCCTGCAACGTGGGTTACCAGTGCTGGGTGGGGTGCACCCAGGTTGAGGTGACACATGGTTTATGTGACAGATGAGCAATATGGGTGGCATGTGTAAGGTGACACTCCACTGGGGAGGGTGTGACCAGGCTGAGGTGACACCTTGTGGCTGTGATGGCCTTGCCATGTGGGTGGCATGTACGAGGTAGCACCCCACCAGGTAGGGAGTGATGGGGCCGAGGTTCCACCAGGCCACTGTAATGTCCTCAACATGCGGGTGACCAATGAGAGGTAGCATCCCACCAGGTGGGGTGTGCCCAGGCCTAGGTGACACCTGGCAGCCATGATGGCCTCACATTTCAGGTGACTCGTGCAAAGTGGCATTGCACACGGCGAGGTGCACCTGGGTTGAGGTGACACCTGATGACTGTGATGGACTCACCACACGGGTGGCTTGCATGAGGTGACACACTGGAGGACAGAGTGTGATTGAGCTAAGGTGACACCTGGTGGCTGTGGTGTCCTCATCACATGGGTGGCATGCAAGAGATGACACCCCACCAGGTGTGGTGTCATGGGGATGAGGTGACAGCTAGTGGCTGTGACTGCATTGTCATGTGGGTGGCACATGTGAGGTAGCACCCCATCAGGTTGGCAGAGTTGGGGCCGAGGTGACACATGGTGGCTGTGACGGCCTCACCACATGGGTGACCTGCATGAGGTGGCATTCCACCATGAGGCGTGTGTCTGGGCCATTTTGACACCCAGTGGCTGTGATGTCCTCACCACGCGGGTGGCTCATGCAAGGTTTCACCATGCCAGGTGGTGTGTCATGGGGCTGAGGTGACACACCATGGTCATGATGACCTTGCCATGCTGGTGACATATGTGAGGTGGTACCTGACCTGGTGGAGATTGTCAGGACTGAAGTGACACCTGGCGGCCATGATGGGTTTGCCACACAGGTGACCCGTGTGAGGTGGCCCCCTGATGGGTGGAGTGCAATGGGGCTGAGGTGACACCTGGTGGCTGTGACGGCCTTGCCATGTGGGTGGCCTGTATGAGGTAGCACCCCACCAGGTAGGGAGTGATGGGGCCGAGTTTCCACCAGGCCACAGTAATGTCCTGAACATGCGGGTGACCAATGAGATGTAGCATCCCACCAGGTGAGGTGTGCCCAGGCCTAGGTGACACCTGGCAGTGTGTTGGCCTCACCAAATGGGTGACCCTGGCAGGCTGGAACCCCACTGGGCAGGTGTTTGTGGGCCAAGGTCAAACAGGTTCTGTGATGGCCTCACCACATGGGTGGCACCCCACTGGGTTGGGTGTGCCCAGGCCAAGGTGACACTCAGGGGCCATGACAGCCTTACCACGTGGGTGACCAGTGTGATGTGGCAACCTGTTGGGCAGCACATGACTGTGCCAAAGTGACACCTGGTGGCTGTGATGGCCTCTCCATGCAGGTGACCTGTACAAGGCCTCACCGCATGGGTGGCATGCATGAGGTTGCTCTCCACTGGGAAGAGTGTCCCAAGGCCGAGGTGACACCTGCTGGCCATGATGGCCTCACCATGCGGATGGCACATGTGGAGTGGCATCCCTCTGTGTGGGATTTGCCCAGGCCAAGGTCAAACCCAACTTCCATTATGGCCTCAATACGTGGGTGACCCACATGAGGTTGCACCCAGCTGGGCAGGTTGTGCCAGTTCTGAGGTGAAACCCAGTGGGCATGAAGGCCTAGCCACACGGGAGACCCACACATGGTGGCACACAGCCAGGCAGTGTGTAACTGGGCCGAGGTGACACCCAGTGACCATTACGGCCTTGCCTCATGGGTGATATATGTAAAGTGGCACTCTGTGGGGTGGGGTGTGACCAGGCCTAAGTGACACCCTGGCCATGAGGGTCTTGCAACGTGCATCACCTGCATGTTGTGGCTCCCCACTGGGCAGGGTGTGAAGTAGCCGAGGTGAAACTCGGCCTCCTGAGCACATCGCCATGCAGGTGGCATGTGCGAAGTGTCACCGTGATGGGTGGGGTGTGACCAGGTCTAGGTGACACCCAGCTGCCATGCAGGCCTCATCAGGCAGATGCACCACAGTATGTGGCACTCCTCCAGTTGGTGTGTGCCCAGGCGCAAGTGAATCCCAGCATTCATGAGGGCATCAACATGTGGGTGACCCATGCGAGGTGGCAGCCCCCAGGTGATGTGTGACTGGGCTGAGGTGAAACCCAATGGAATGTCAGCCTCACCACATAGGTGACCCTGGTGTGGTGGCATCCCACCAGGCGGCATGAGCCCAGGCCAAGGTCAAACACAGCTTCTGTGATGGCCTTGCCACTCGGGTGACAGGTGCAAGGTGGCTCCCCATCACGTGGCATGTGCCTGGGCTGAGGTGACAGCCAGCAGCTATGATGTACTTGCCACGTGGGTTACCTATGTGAGGTGGCACCCCACTGGGTGGATATGCCCAGGTTGATGTGACACCTGGCAGCCCTGATGGCCTCAGCACGTGGGTGACTGATGTGAGGTGGCACCCTGCTAGGTGGGGTGTGATGGATCTGAGGTGACATCTGGCAGCCATAATGGCCTTGCAACATGGGTGGCACATGCAAAGTGGCACACTGAAGGTTTGAGGTGAGGGGGTGTAGGTGACACCCAGTGGCTTTGATGGTGCAGCTATGTGTGTGACAAGTGCAAGGGTGCACCCATGTGGGTGGCGTGTTACTGGACCGAGGTTACACCTTGTGACCATAATGACCTCAGCACTTGGGTGGTATGCATGATGTGGCACCCTGCCAGCAGGGTGTGATGGGGCCAATGGACACCCCGTGGTTGTGACAGCCTCTCAACACGGGTGACCCATGTGAGGTGGCTTTTTGCCGGGCAGGGTGTGACTGAGCTGAGGTGACATCTGGCAGCCATTACAGCCTCACCACATGGGTGACCCATGCGTGGTGGCATCCTGTTGGGCTGGATGTGCCTGGGCCTAGGTGACAGTCGGTTGCCATGAGGGCCATGCCACAAGTGTGACCCTTGTGAGATGGCACTCTGGTGGGTGCTGTGTGCATGGGCCTAGGTGCCACCTGGTGGCCGAGAAGGCCTCGCAACCCAGGTGACCCTCACGAGATGGCACCCTGCCTGATGGGATGTGCCCAATTCAAGGTGATACCTGATGGTCATGACAGCATCACCACATGCATGGCATGCGCAAGGTGGTACACTGTTGGGCTGTGTTTGATAATCCTAGGTGACACCCTGTGGCCATCATGGCCTTGCCATGTGGGTGGCATGCATGAAGTGGCTCCAGGCTGCACATGGTGTCCCTGGGCTGAGGTGAGACCTGGCAACACTGACGGCCTCACCACATGGCTTACACATGTAAGGTGGCACCCCACAGGGTGGATGTGCCTGGGCTGAGGTGAGCCTGATATCCCTGGTGGCCTCACCACATGGGTGAATCACATGAGTTGACACCCCACCAGGCAGGGTGTGGTGGGGCTGAAGTGACACCCAGCAGCTGTAATGGCCTTGCAATGTGGGTGGAAGCTGCAAAGTGCCACTGCTCTGGGCAGGGTGTAAGGGTGCCGAGGTGACCCATGGTGCTGTGATGGCCCAGCTACATGGGTGGCAAGTGCAAGGTTGCACCCCACCAGGTGGGGTGTTACAGGGCCGAGGTGGCACCTGGTGTCTGTGATGGCCTCACCACTTGGGTGGCACACACATGGTAGCACCCTGCCAGGCAAGGTGCGATAGGGTCAATGGACACCCTGTGGCTGTGACAGCCTTGCAACCCTGGTGACCTATACTAGGTGGCTTCCTGCTGGCAGGTTGTGACCGAGCTGAGGTGACACCCGGCAGCAGTGATGGCCTTGCCACATGGGTGACCTGCAAGAGGTGGCACCATGCTGTGTGGGTTGTGACCAGGCCAAGGTGACACCTGGTGGCCATGACAGCCTCACCACAATCGTAGCAAGTGTGAGATTGCACCCTGCAGGCTGCAGTGTGACCAGGCCAAAGTGATCCACAGCAGCTGTGAGAGCCACATCACATGGGTGACCCTTGCAAAGTGGCACCCCGTTAGGTGGTGTGTGACTGGTCCAAGGTGATGCCCACTGGCCATGAGGACCTCACCACATGGGTGACCCACATGAGCTGGCACCCTGCCTGGCAGGGTGTAACCAGGCCAAGGTGACATCTGGTGGCATAGAGGTGCTCACAACGTGAGTAACCATGCGAGGTGGCATCTCACATGGTGGGGTATGCCCGGGTTGAGGTGACACACTTTGACCGAGACAGACTTGCAGCACAGGTGGCATGCACCAGGTGACACCCCACTGTGCAGTGTGTGATCGGGCTGAGGTGACACCTGGTGGCTGTGATGGTCTCGTCCTGAGGGAAGCACATGCTAGTTGACACCCTGGCAGGTGGGTATTGAGCAGGAAGAGGTGACACCCAGTGGCCGTGATGGCCTCACTACATGGGGGACACACAAGAGATGACATGGTGCCAGGTGTGGTGTCACAGGGACAAGGTGGCACCTAGTGGTGTGATTGCCTAGCTATGCGGGTGGCACATCAAGGTGGCACCTGGCAGGGTGGGGAATGATGGGGCTGAAGTGACACCCGGTGGCCATGATGGCCTAGCCATGTGAGTAGCATGCACTATGGAGCACCCCATCGGGCAGTGTCTGAGTGGGCTTAGGTGACACCTCGCAGCCTTGATAGCCTCACCATGCTGGTGACATGGGTGAGGTAGCACCTTGCCTGGTGGGGTGTGACGTGGCTGAGATGACACATGGTGGTCATGATCCCTTGCCTCTTAGGTGGCTCCAGCATGGTGGCACCCTGCTGTGAAAGCTATGAAGGGGTCAAGGTGACATCCCATGGCTATGACAGCCTCACCACATGGGTGACCCAAGTGAGGTGGCTCCCCACAAGACATGGTGTGACTGAGCTAAGCTGTCACCCAGTGGCAGTGATGGCTTCTCCATGCAGGTGACCCATACGAGGTGGTACCCCACTGGGTGGTGTGTGAAGCAACCAAGGTGACACCCAGCAGCTGTGAGGGCCTCATCACGTGGGTGATCTGTGCATGGTGGCTCCCCACCAGGCAGTGTGTGCTCAGGCAGAGGAGACATCTGGCAGCCATGACAGCCTCACCATGCAGTTGACCTTTGCCAGGTGGCAACCTGCGGGATGGGGTGTGACCATGCAGACGTGACACCCAGCGGTGTGACCACCTTGCCATGCAGGTGCCATGTTGAGGTGACATTCTCCTGGGCAGGGAGTGACGCGCCTGAATATTGGTGGCCGTGAGTGCTGCACCATGTGGGTGGCACATGCTAGGTGACATCCCAATGGGCAAGGTGTACCCAGGCCGAGGTGACACTCAGTGGCTGTGAAGGCCTCACAACACAGGTGACCCATGTGATTTGGAATCCTGCATGGTGTGTTGTGACTGGGTTGACATGACACAGTGACCACATTGGACTTGCAATGTGGGTGGCATGCATGAGGTTAGCCCTGCCAGGTAGGGTGTGATTGGGCTGAGGTGACACCCGGCAGCCATGATGGGCTTGCCACATGGATGGCACACAAGAGATGACACCCCACTGGGCATGGTGTCATGGGGATGAGGTAAAACACTATGGCCGTTACTGCCTCACCATGTGGGTAGCACATGTGAGGTCGCACCCTACCAGGCCTAGAGTGATGGGGCCAAAGTGAAACATGGTGGCTGAGATGACTTGCCACGTGGGTGGCTAGCACGAGGTGGCACCCAGCTGTGCGTGGTGTGAACGGGCCAAAATGACACCTGGCAGCTGTGACAGCCTCGCCACGCTGGTTACCGCTGTGTGGTGGCATCCCACTGGGTGGTGTATGACTGGGCCAAGGTGACAACCAGCAGCCATGAAGGCCTCACTACATGGGTGACATTCGTGAGTTGAAACCCCACTGGGTGGGGTGTGCCCAGGCCTAGGTGAAACATGGCGGCCGTGAGGGCCTCAACACACTGGTGACCCGCATGAGGTGGTATCCTGCTGGGTGGGGTGTGCCCATGCCGAGGTGACACCTGGTTGCTATGATTGCCCTGCAACGTGGGTTACCAGTGCTGGGTGGGGTGCACCCAGGTTGAGGTGACACATGGTTTATGTGACAGATGAGCAATATGGGTGGCATGTGTAAGGTGACACTCCACTGGGGAGGGTGTGACCAGGCTGAGGTGACACCTTGTGGCTGTGATGGCCTTGCCATGTGGGTGGCATGTACGAGGTAGCACCCCACCAGGTAGGGAGTGATGGGGCCGAGGTTCCACCAGGCCACTGTAATGTCCTCAACATGCGGGTGACCAATGAGAGGTAGCATCCCACCAGGTGGGGTGTGCCCAGGCCTAGGTGACACCTGGCAGCCATGATGGCCTCACATTTCATGTGACTCGTGCGAAGTGGCATTGCACACGGTGAGGTGCACCTGGGTTGAGGTGACACCTGATGACTGTGATGGACTCACCACACGGGTGGCTTGCATGAGGTGACACACTGGAGGACAGAGTGTGATTGAGCTAAGGTGACACCAGGTGGCTGTGGTGTCCTCATCACATGGGTGGCATGCAAGAGATGACACCCCACCAGGTGTGGTGTCATGGGGATGAGGTGACAGCTAGTGGCTGTGACTGCATTGTCATGTGGGTGGCACATGTGAGGTAGCACCCCATCAGGTTGGCAGAGTTGGGGCCGAGGTGACACATGGTGGCTGTGACGGCCTCACCACATGGGTGACCTGCATGAGGTGGCATTCCACCATGAGGCGTGTGTCTGGGCCATTTTGACACCCAGTGGCTGTGATGTCCTCACCACGCGGGTGGCTCATGCAAGGTTTCACCATGCCAGGTGGTGTGTCATGGGGCTGAGGTGACACACCATGGTCATGATGACCTTGCCATGCTGGTGACATATGTGAGGTGGTACCTGACCTGGTGGAGATTGACAGGACTGAAGTGACACCTGGCGGCCATGATGGGTTTGCCACACAGGTGACCCGTGTGAGGTGGCCACCTGATGGGTGGAGTGCAATGGGGCTGAGGTGACACCTGGTGGCTGTGACGGCCTTGCCATGTGGGTGGCCTGTATGAGGTAGCACCCCACCAGGTAGGGAGTGATGGGGCCGAGTTTCCACCAGGCCACAGTAATGTCCTGAACATGCGGGTGACCAATGAGATGTAGCATCCCACCAGGTGAGGTGTGCCCAGGCCTAGGTGACACCTGGCAGTGTGTTGGCCTCACCACATGGGTGACCCTGGCAGGCTGGAACCCCACTGGGCAGGTGTTTGTGGGCCAAGGTCAAACACAGGTTCTGTGATGGCCTCACCACATGGGTGGCACCCCACCGGGTTGGGTGTGCCCAGGCCAAGGTGACACTCAGGGGCCATGACAGCCTTACCACGTGGGTGACCAGTGTGATGTGGCAACCTGTTGGGCAGCACATGACTGTGCCAAAGTGACACCTGGTGGCTGTGATGGCCTCACGATGCAGGTGACCTGTACAAGGCCTCACCGCAAGGGTGGCATGCATGAGGTTGCTCTCCACTGGGCAGAGTGTCCCAAGGCCGAGGTGACACCTGCTGGCCATGATGGCCTCACCATGCGGGTGGCACATGTGGAGTGGCATCCCTCTGGGTGGGATTTGCCCAGGCCGAGGTCAAACCCCACTTCCATTATGGCCTCAATACGTGGGTGACCCACATGAGGTTGCACCCAGCTGGGCAGGTTGTGCCAGTTCTGAGGTGAAACCCAGTGGGCATGAAGGCCTAGCCACACGGGAGACCCACACATGGTGGCACACAGCCAGGCAGTGTATAACTGGGCCGAGGTGACACCCAGTGTCCATTAAGGCCTTGCCTCATGCGTGATATGTGTAAAATGGCACTCTGTGGCGTGGGGTGTGACCAGGCCTAAGTGACACCCTGGCCATGAGGGTCTTGCAACGTGCATCACCTGCATGATGTGGCTCCCCACTGGGCAGGTTTTGAAGTAGCCGAGGTGAAACTCGGCCTCCTGACCACATCACCATACAGGTGGCATATGTGAAGTGTCACCATGATGGGTGGGGTGTGACCAGGTCTAGGTGACACCCAGCTGCCATGCAGGCCTCATCAGGCAGATGCACCACAGTATGTGGCACTCCTCCAGTTGGTGTGTACCCATGCAAAAGTGAATCCCAGCATTCATGAGGGTATCAACTTGTGGGTGACCCATGCGAGGTGGCAGCCCCCAGGTGATGTGTGACTGGGCTGAGGTGAAACCCAATGGAATGTCAGCCTCACCACATAGGTGACCCTGGTGTGGTGGCATCCCACCAGGCGGCATGTGCCCAGGCCAAGGTCAAACACAGCTTCTGTGATGGCCTTGCCACTTGGGTGACAGGTGCAAGGTGGCTCCCCTCTGGTGGCGTGTGCCTGGGCTGAGGTGACAGCCAGCAGCTATGATGTACTTGCCACGTGGGTTACCTATGTGAGGTGGCACCCCACTGGGTGGATATGCCCAGGTTGATGTGACACCTGGCAGCCCTGATGTCCTCAGCACGTGGGTGACTGATGTGAGGTGGCACCCTGCTAGGTGGGGTGTGATGGATCTTAGGTGACATCTAGCAGCCATAATGGCCTTGCAACATGGGTGGCACATGCAAAGTGGCACACCGCAGGTGGGATGTGAGGGGGTCTAGGTGACACCCGGTGGCTTTGACGGTGCAGCTATGTGTGTGACAAGTGCAAGGGTGCACCCATCTGGGTGGGGTGTTACTGGGCCGAGGTTACACCTTGTGACCATAATGGCCTCAGCACTTGGGTGGTATGCATGATGTGGCACCCTGCCAGCAGGGTGTGATGGGGCCAATGGACACCCCGTGGTTGTGACAGCCTCTCAACACGGGTGACCTATGTGAGGTGGCTTTTTGCCGGGCAGGGTGTGACTGAGCTGAGGTGACATCTGGCAGCCATTACAGCCTCACCACATGGGTGACCCATGCGTGGTGGCATCCTGTTGGGCTGGATGTGCCTGGGCCTAGGTGACAGCCTGTTGCCATGAGGGCCATGCCACAAGTGTGACCCTTGTGAGATGGCACTCTGGTGGGTGGGGTGTGCATGGGCCTAGGTGCCACGTGGTGGCCGAGAGGGCCTCGCAACCCAGGTGACCCTCACGAGATGGCACCCTGCCTGATGGGATGTGCCCAATTCAAGGTGATACCTGATGGTCATGACAGCATCACCACATGCATGGCATGCGCAAGGTGGTACACTGTTGGGCTGTGTTTGATAATCCTAGGTGACACCCTGTGGCCATCATGGCCTTGCCATGTGGGTGGCATGCATGAAGTGGCTCCAGGCCACACATGGTGTCCCTGGGCTGAGGTGAGACCTGGCAACACTGACGGCCTCACCACATGGCTTACACATGTAAGGTGGCACCCCACAGGGTGGATGTGCCTGGGCTGAGGTGAGGCCTGATATCCCTGGTGGCCTCACCACATGGGTGAATCACATGAGTTGACACCCCACCAGGCAGGGTGTGGTGGGGCTGAAGTGACACCCAGCAGCTGTAATGGCCTTGCAATGTGGGTGGAAGCTGCAAAGTGCCACCGCTCTGGGCAGGGTGTAAGGGTGCCGAGGTGACCCATGGTGCTGTGATGGCCCAGCTACATGGGTGGCAAGTGCAAGGTTGCACCCCACCAGGTGGGGTGTTACAGGGCCGAGGTGGCACCTGGTGTCTGTGATGGCCTCACCACTTGGGTGGCACACACATGGTAGCACCCTGCCAGGCAAGGTGCGATAGGGTCAATGGACACCCTGTGGCTGTGACAGCCTTGCAACCCTGGTGACCTATACTAGGTGGCTTCCTGCTGGCAGGTTGTGACCGAGCTGAGGTGACACCCGGCAGCAGTGATGGCCTTGCCACATGGGTGACCTGCAAGAGGTGGCACCATGCTGTGTGGGTTGTGACCAGGCCAAGGTGACACCTGGTGGCCATGACAGCCTCACCACAATCGTAGCAAGTGTGAGATTGCACCCTGCAGGCTGCAGTGTGACCAGGCCAAAGTGATCCACAGCAGCTGTGAGAGCCACATCACATGGGTGACCCTTGCAAAGTGGCACCCCATTAGGTGGTGTGTGACTGGTCCAAGGTGATGCCAAGTGGCCATGAGGACCTCACCACATGGGTGACCCACATGAGCTGGCACCCTGCCTGGCAGGGTGTAACCAGGCCAAGGTGACATCTGGTGGCATAGAGGTGCTCACAACGTGAGTAACCATGCGAGGTGGCATCTCACATGGTGGGGTATGCCCGGGTTGAGGTGACACACTTTGACCGAGACAGACTTGCAGCACAGGTGGCATGCACCAGGTGACACCCCACTGTGCAGTGTGTGATCGGGCTGAGGTGACACCTGGTGGCTGTGATGGTCTCGTCCTGAGGGAAGCACATGCTAGTTGACACCCTGGCAGGTGGGTATTGACCAGGAAGAGGTGACACCCAGTGGCCGTGATGGCCTCACTACATGGGGGACACACAAGAGATGACATGGTGCCAGGTGTGGTGTCACAGGGACAAGGTGGCACCTAGTGGTGTGATTGCCTAGCTATGTGGGTGGCACATCAAGGTGGCAGCTGGCAGGGTGGGGAATGACGGGGCTGAAGTGACACCCGGTGGCCATGATGGCCTAGCCATGTGAGTAGCATGCACTATGTAGCACCCCATGGGGCAGTGTCTGAGTGGGCTTAGGTGACACCTCGCGGCCTTGATAGCCTCACCATGCTGGTGACATGGGTGAGGTAGCACCTTGCCTGGTGGGGTGTGATGTGGCTGAGATGACACATGGTGGTCATGATCCCTTGCCTCTTAGGTGGCTCCAGCGTGGTGGCACCCTGCTGTGAAAGCTATGAAGGGGTCAAGGTGACATCCCATGGCTATGACAGCCTCACCACATGGGTGACCCAAGTGAGGTGGCTCCCCACAAGACATGGTGTGACTGAGCTAAGCTGTCACCCAGTGGCAGTGATGGCTTCTCCATGCAGGTGACCCATACGAGGTGGTACCCCACTGGGTGGTGTGTGAAGCAACCAAGGTGACACCCAGCAGCTGTGAGGGCCTCATCACGTGGGTGATCTGTGCATGGTGGCTCCCCACCAGGCAGTGTGTGCTCAGGCAGAGGAGACATCTGGCAGCCATGACAGCCTCACCATGCAGTTGACCTTTGCCAGGTGGCAACCTGCGGGATGGGGTGTGACCATGCAGACGTGACACCCAGCGGTGTGACCACCTTGCCATGCAGGTGCCATGTTGAGGTGACATTCTCCTGGGCAGGGAGTGACGGGGATGAATATTGGTGGCCGTGAGTGCTGCACCATGTGGGTGGCACATGCTAGGTGACATCCCAATGGGCAAGGTGTACCCAGGCCGAGGTGACACTCAGTGGCTGTGAAGGCCTCACAACACAGGTGACCCATGCGATTTGGAATCCTGCATGGTGTGGTGTGACTGGGTTGACATGACACAGCGACCACATTGGACTTGCAATGTGGGTGGCATGCGTGAGGTTAGCCCTGCCAGGTAGGGTGTGATTGGGCTGAGGTGACACCCGGCAGCCATGATGGGCTTGCCACATGGATGGCACACAAGAGATGACACCCCACTGGGCATGGTGTCATGGGGATGAGGTAAAACACTATGGCCGTTACTGCCTCACCATGTGGGTAGCACATGTGAGGTCGCACCCTACCAGGCCTAGAGTGATGGGGCCAAAGTGAAACATGGTGGCTGAGATGACTTGCCACGTGGGTGGCTAGCACGAGGTGGCACCCAGCTGTGCGTGGTGTGAACGGGCCAAAATGACACCTGGCAGCTGTGACAGCCTCGCCACGCTGGTTACCACTGTGTGGTGGCATCCCACTGGGTGGTGTATGACTGGGCCAAGGTGACAACCAGCAGCCATGAAGGCCTCACTACATGGGTGACATTCGTGAGTTGAAACCCCACTGGGTGGGGTGTGCCCAGGCCTAGGTGAAACATGGCGGCCGTGAGGGCCTCAACACACTGGTGACCCGCATGAGGTGGTATCCTGCTGGGTGGGGTGTGCCCATGCCGAGGTGACACCTGGTTGCTATGATTGCCCTGCAACGTGGGTTACCAGTGCTGGGTGGGGTGCACCCAGGTTGAGGTGACACATGGTTTATGTGACAGATGAGCAATATGGGTGGCATGTGTAAGGTGACACTCCACTGGGGAGGGTGTGACCAGGCTGAGGTGACACCTTGTGGCTGTGATGGCCTTGCCATGTGGGTGGCATGTACGAGGTAGCACCCCACCAGGTAGGGAGTGATGGGGCCGAGGTTCCACCAGGCCACTGTAATGTCCTCAACATGCGGGTGACCAATGAGAGGTAGCATCCCACCAGGTGGGGTGTGCCCAGGCCTAGGTGACACCTGGCAGCCATGATGGCCTCACATTTCAGGTGACTCGTGCGAAGTGGCATTGCACACGGCGAGGTGCACCTGGGTTGAGGTGACACCTGATGACTGTGATGGACTCACCACACGGGTGGCTTGCATGAGGTGACACACTGGAGGACAGAGTGTGATTGAGCTAAGGTGACACCTGGTGGCTGTGGTGTCCTCATCACATGGGTGGCATGCAAGAGATGACACCCCACCAGGTGTGGTGTCATGGGGATGAGGTGACAGCTAGTGGCTGTGACTGCATTGTCATGTGGGTGGCACATGTGAGGTAGCACCCCATCAGGTTGGCAGAGTTGGGGCCGAGGTGACACATGGTGGCTGTGACGGCCTCACCACATGGGTGACCTGCATGAGGTGGCATTCCACCATGAGGCGTGTGTCTGGGCCATTTTGACACCCAGTGGCTGTGATGTCCTCACCACGCGGGTGGCTCATGCAAGGTTTCACCATGCCAGGTGGTGTGTCATGGGGCTGAGGTGACACACCATGGTCATGATGACCTTGCCATGCTGGTGACATATGTGAGGTGGTACCTGACCTGGTGGAGATTGTCAGGACTGAAGTGACACCTGGCGGCCATGATGGGTTTGCCACACAGGTGACCCGTGTGAGGTGGCCCCCTGATGGGTGGAGTGCAATGGGGCTGAGGTGACACCTGGTGGCTGTGACGGCCTTGCCATGTGGGTGGCCTGTATGAGGTAGCACCCCACCAGGTAGGGAGTGATGGGGCCGAGTTTCCACCAGGCCACAGTAATGTCCTGAACATGCGGGTGACCAATGAGATGTAGCATCCCACCAGGTGAGGTGTGCCCAGGCCTAGGTGACACCTGGCAGTGTGTTGGCCTCACCACATGGGTGACCCTGGCAGGCTGGAACCCCACTGGGCAGGTGTTTGTGGGCCAAGGTCAAACAGGTTCTGTGATGGCCTCACCACATGGGTGGCACCCCACTGGGTTGGGTGTGCCCAGGCCAAGGTGACACTCAGGGGCCATGACAGCCTTACCACGTGGGTGACCAGTGTGATGTGGCCACCTGTTGGGCAGCACATGACTGTGCCAAAGTGACACCTGGTGGCTGTGATGGCCTCTCCATGCAGGTGACCTGTACAAGGCCTCACCGCATGGGTGGCATGCATGAGGTTGCTCTCCACTGGGAAGAGTGTCCCAAGGCCGAGGTGACACCTGCTGGCCATGATGGCCTCACCATGCGGATGGCACATGTGGAGTGGCATCCCTCTGGGTGGGATTTGCCCAGGCCAAGGTCAAACCCAACTTCCATTATGGCCTCAATACGTGGGTGACCCACATGAGGTTGCACCCAGCTGGGCAGGTTGTGCCAGTTCTGAGGTGAAACCCAGTGGGCATGAAGGCCTAGCCACACGGGAGACCCACACATGGTGGCACACAGCCAGGCAGTGTGTAACTGGGCCGAGGTGACACCCAGTGACCATTACGGCCTTGCCTCATGGGTGATATATGTAAAGTGGCACTCTGTGGGGTGGGGTGTGACCAGGCCTAAGTGACACCCTGGCCATGAGGGTCTTGCAACGTGCATCACCTGCATGTTGTGGCTCCCCACTGGGCAGGGTGTGAAGTAGCCGAGGTGAAACTCGGCCTCCTGAGCACATCGCCATGCAGGTGGCATGTGCGAAGTGTCACCGTGATGGGTGGGGTGTGACCAGGTCTAGGTGACACCCAGCTGCCATGCAGGCCTCATCAGGCAGATGCACCACAGTATGTGGCACTCCTCCAGTTGGTGTGTGCCCAGGCAAAAGTGAATCCCAGCATTCATGAGGGCATCAACATGTGGGTGACCCATGCGAGGTGGCAGCCCCCAGGTGATGTGTGACTGGGCTGAGGTGAAACCCAATGGAATGTCAGCCTCACCACATAGGTGACCCTGGTGTGGTGGCATCCCACCAGGCGGCATGAGCTCAGGCCAAAGTCAAACACAGCTTCTGTGATGGCCTTGCCACTCGGGTGACAGGTGCAAGGTGGCTCCCCATCACGTGGCATATGCCTGGGCTGAGGTGACAGCCAGCAGCTATGATGTACTTGCCACGTGGGTTACCTATGTGAGGTGGCACCCCACTGGGTGGATATGACCAGGTTGATGTGACACCTGGCAGCCCTGATGTCCTCAGCACGTGGGTGACTGATGTGAGGTGGCACCCTGCTAGGTGGGGTGTGATGGATCTGAGGTGACATCTGGCAGCCATAATGGCCTTGCAACATGGGTGGCACATGCAAAGTGGCACACTGCAGGTTTGAGGTGAGGGGGTGTAGGTGACACCCAGTGGCTTTGATGGTGCAGCTATGTGTGTGACAAGTGCAAGGGTGCACCCATCTGGGTGGCGTGTTACTGGACCGAGGTTACACCTTGTGACCATAATGACCTCAGCACTTGGGTGGTATGCATGATGTGGCACCCTGCCAGCAGGGTGTGATGGGGCCAATGGACACCCCGTGGTTGTGACAGCCTCTCAACACGGGTGACCCATGTGAGGTGGCTTTTTGCCGGGCAGGGTGTGACTGAGCTGAGGTGACATCTGGCAGCCATTACAGCCTCACCACATGGGTGACCCATGCGTGGTGGCATCCTGTTGGGCTGGATGTGCCTGGGCCTAGGTGACAGTCGGTTGCCATGAGGGCCATGCCACAAGTGTGACCCTTGTGAGATGGCACTCTGGTGGGTGGGGTGTGCATGGGTCTAGGTGCCACGTGGTGGCCGAGAGGGCCTCGCAACCCAGGTGACCCTCACGAGATGGCACCCTGCCTGATGGGATGTGCCCAATTCAAGGTGATACCTGATGGTCATGACAGCATCACCACATGCATGGCATGCGCAAGGTGGTACACTGTTGGGCTGTGTTTGATAATCCTAGGTGACACCCTGTGGCCATCATGGCCTTGCCATGTGGGTGGCATGCATGAAGTGGCTCCAGGCCGCACATGGTGTCCCTGGGCTGAGGTGAGACCTGGCAACACTGACGGCCTCACCACATGGCTTACACATGTAAGGTGGCACCCCACAGGGTGGATGTGCCTGGGCTGAGGTGAGCCTGATATCCCTGGTGGCCTCACCACATGGGTGAATCACATGAGTTGACACCCCACCAGGCAGGGTGTGGTGGGGCTGAAGTGACACCCAGCAGCTGTAATGGCCTTGCAATGTGGGTGGAAGCTGCAAAGTGCCACTGCTCTGGGCAGGGTGTAAGGGTGCCGAGGTGACCCATGGTGCTGTGATGGCCCAGCTCCATGGGTGGCAAGTGCAAGGTTGCACCCCACCAGGTGGGGTGTTACAGGGCCGAGGTGGCACCTGGTTTCTGTGATGGCCTCACCACTTGGGTGGCACACACATGGTAGCACCCTGCCAGGCAAGGTGCGATAGGGTCAATGGACACCCTGTGGCTGTGACAGCCTTGCAACCCTGGTGACCTATACTAGGTGGCTTCCTGCTGGCAGGTTGTGACCGAGCTGAGGTGACACCCGGCAGCAGTGATGGCCTTGCCACATGGGTGACCTGCAAGAGGTGGCACCATGCTGTGTGGGTTGTGACCAGGCCAAGGTGACACCTGGTGGCCATGACAGCCTCACCACAATCGTAGCAAGTGTGAGATTGCACCCTGCAGGCTGCAGTGTGACCAGGCCAAAGTGATCCACAGCAGCTGTGAGAGCCACATCACATGGGTGACCCTTGCAAAGTGGCACCCCGTTAGGTGGTGTGTGACTGGTCCAAGGTGATGCCCAGTGGCCATGAGGACCTCACCACATGGGTGACCCACATGAGCTGGCACCCTGCCTGGCAGGGTGTAACCAGGCCAAGGTGACATCTGGTGGCATAGAGGTGCTCACAACGTGAGTAACCATGCGAGGTGGCATCTCACATGGTGGGGTATGCCCGGGTTGAGGTGACACACTTTGACCGAGACAGACTTGCAGCACAGGTGGCATGCACCAGGTGACACCCCACTGTGCAGTGTGTGATCGGGCTGAGGTGACACCTGGTGGCTGTGATGGTCTCGTCCTGAGGGAAGCACATGCTAGTTGACACCCTGGCAGGTGGGTATTGACCAGGAAGAGGTGACACCCAGTGGCCGTGATGGCCTCACTACATGGGGGACACACAAGAGATGACATGGTGCCAGGTGTGGTGTCACAGGGACAAGGTGGCACCTAGTGGTGTGATTGCCTAGCTATGTGGGTGGCACATCAAGGTGGCAGCTGGCAGGGTGGGGAATGACGGGGCTGAAGTGACACCCAGTGGCCATGATGGCCTAGCCATGTGAGTAGCATGCACTATGGAGCACCCCATCGGGCAGTGTCTGAGTGGGCTTAGGTGACACCTCGCAGCCTTGATAGCCTCACCATGCTGGTGACATGGGTGAGGTAGCACCTTGCCTGGTGGGGTGTGACGTGGCTGAGATGACACATGGTGGTCATGATCCCTTGCCTCTTAGGTGGCTCCAGCATGGTGGCACCCTGCTGTGAAAGCTATGAAGGGGTCAAGGTGACATCCCATGGCTATGACAGCCTCACCACATGGGTGACCCAAGTGAGGTGGCTCCCCACAAGACATGGTGTGACTGAGCTAAGCTGTCACCCAGTGGCAGTGATGGCTTCTCCATGCAGGTGACCCATACGAGGTGGTACCCCACTGGGTGGTGTGTGAAGCAACCAAGGTGACACCCAGCAGCTGTGAGGGCCTCATCACGTGGGTGATCTGTGCATGGTGGCTCCCCACCAGGCAGTGTGTGCTCAGGCAGAGGAGACATCTGGCAGCCATGACAGCCTCACCATGCAGTTGACCTTTGCCAGGTGGCAACCTGCGGGATGGGGTGTGACCATGCAGACGTGACACCCAGCGGTGTGACCACCTTGCCATGCAGGTGCCATGTTGAGGTGACATTCTCCTGGGCAGGGAGTGACGCGCCTGAATATTGGTGGCCGTGAGTGCTGCACCATGTGGGTGGCACATGCTAGGTGACATCCCAATGGGCAAGGTGTACCCAGGCCGAGGTGACACTCAGTGGCTGTGAAGGCCTCACAACACAGGTGACCCATGCGATTTGGAATCCTGCATGGTGTGGTGTGACTGGGTTGACATGACACAGTGACCACATTGGACTTGCAATGTGGGTGGCATGCATGAGGTTAGCCCTGCCAGGTAGGGTGTGATTGGGCTGAGGTGACACCCGGCAGCCATGATGGGCTTGCCACATGGATGGCACACAAGAGATGACACCCCACTGGGCATGGTGTCATGGGGATGAGGTAAAACACTATGGCCGTTACTGCCTCACCATGTGGGTAGCACATGTGAGGTCGCACCCTACCAGGCCTAGAGTGATGGGGCCAAAGTGAAACATGGTGGCTGAGATGACTTGCCACGTGGGTGGCTAGCACGAGGTGGCACCCAGCTGTGCGTGGTGTGAACGGGCCAAAATGACACCTGGCAGCTGTGACAGCCTCGCCACGCTGGTTACCGCTGTGTGGTGGCATCCCACTGGGTGGTGTATGACTGGGCCAAGGTGACAACCAGCAGCCATGAAGGCCTCACTACATGGGTGACATTCGTGAGTTGAAACCCCACTGGGTGGGGTGTGCCCAGGCCTAGGTGAAACATGGCGGCCGTGAGGGCCTCAACACACTGGTGACCCGCATGAGGTGGTATCCTGCTGGGTGGGGTGTGCCCATGCCGAGGTGACACCTGGTTGCTATGATTGCCCTGCAATGTGGGTTACCAGTGCTGGGTGGGGTGCACCCAGGTTGAGGTGACACATGGTTTATGTGACAGATGAGCAATATGGGTGGCATGTGTAAGGTGACACTCCACTGGGGAGGGTGTGACCAGGCTGAGGTGACACCTTGTGGCTGTGATGGCCTTGCCATGTGGTTGGCATGTACGAGGTAGCACCCCACCAGGTAGGGAGTGATGGGGCCGAGGTTCCACCAGGCCACTGTAATGTCCTCAACATGCGGGTGACCAATGAGAGGTAGCATCCCACCAGGTGGGGTGTGCCCAGGCCTAGGTGACACCTGGCAGCCATGATGGCCTCACATTTCAGGTGACTCGTGCGAAGTGGCATTGCACACGGCGAGGTGCACCTGGGTTGAGGTGACACCTGATGACTGTGATGGACTCACCACACGGGTGGCTTGCATGAGGTGACACACTGGAGGACAGAGTGTGATTGAGCTAAGGTGACACCTGGTGGCTGTGGTGTCCTCATCACATGGGTGGCATGCAAGAGATGACACCCCACCAGGTGTGGTGTCATGGGGATGAGGTGACAGCTAGTGGCTGTGACTGCATTGTCATGTGGGTGGCACATGTGAGGTAGCACCCCATCAGGTTGGCAGAGTTGGGGCCGAGGTGACACATGGTGGCTGTGACGGCCTCACCACATGGGTGACCTGCATGAGGTGGCATTCCACCATGAGGCGTGTGTCTGGGCCATTTTGACACCCAGTGGCTGTGATGTCCTCACCACGCGGGTGGCTCATGCAAGGTTTCACCATGCCAGGTGGTGTGTCATGGGGCTGAGGTGACACACCATGGTCATGATGACCTTGCCATGCTGGTGACATATGTGAGGTGGTACCTGACCTGGTGGAGATTGTCAGGACTGAAGTGACACCTGGCGGCCATGATGGGTTTGCCACACAGGTGACCCGTGTGAGGTGGCCCCCTGATGGGTGGAGTGCAATGGGGCTGAGGTGACACCTGGTGGCTGTGACGGCCTTGCCATGTGGGTGGCCTGTATGAGGTAGCACCCCACCAGGTAGGGAGTGATGGGGCCGAGTTTCCACCAGGCCACAGTAATGTCCTGAACATGCGGGTGACCAATGAGATGTAGCATCCCACCAGGTGAGGTGTGCCCAGGCCTAGGTGACACCTGGCAGTGTGTTGGCCTCACCACATGGGTGACCCTGGCAGGCTGGAACCCCACTGGGCAGGTGTTTGTGGGCCAAGGTCAAACAGGTTCTGTGATGGCCTCACCACATGGGTGGCACCCCACTGGGTTGGGTGTGCCCAGGCCAAGGTGACACTCAGGGGCCATGACAGCCTTACCACGTGGGTGACCAGTGTGATGTGGCAACCTGTTGGGCAGCACATGACTGTGCCAAAGTGACACCTGGTGGCTGTGATGGCCTCTCCATGCAGGTGACCTGTACAAGGCCTCACCGCATGGGTGGCATGCATGAGGTTGCTCTCCACTGGGAAGAGTGTCCCAAGGCCGAGGTGACACCTGCTGGCCATGATGGCCTCACCATGCGGATGGCACATGTGGAGTGGCATCCCTCTGGGTGGGATTTGCCCAGGCCAAGGTCAAACCCAACTTCCATTATGGCCTCAATACGTGGGTGACCCACATGAGGTTGCACCCAGCTGGGCAGGTTGTGCCAGTTCTGAGGTGAAACCCAGTGGGCATGAAGGCCTAGCCACACGGGAGACCCACACATGGTGGCACACAGCCAGGCAGTGTGTAACTGGGCCGAGGTGACACCCAGTGACCATTACGGCCTTGCCTCATGGGTGATATATGTAAAGTGGCACTCTGTGGGGTGGGGTGTGACCAGGCCTAAGTGACACCCTGGCCATGAGGGTCTTGCAACGTGCATCACCTGCATGTTGTGGCTCCCCACTGGGCAGGGTGTGAAGTAGCCGAGGTGAAACTCGGCCTCCTGAGCACATCGCCATGCAGGTGGCATGTGCGAAGTGTCACCGTGATGGGTGGGGTGTGACCAGGTCTAGGTGACACCCAGCTGCCATGCAGGCCTCATCAGGCAGATGCACCACAGTATGTGGCACTCCTCCAGTTGGTGTGTGCCCAGGCGCAAGTGAATCCCAGCATTCATGAGGGCATCAACATGTGGGTGACCCATGCGAGGTGGCAGCCCCCAGGTGATGTGTGACTGGGCTGAGGTGAAACCCAATGGAATGTCAGCCTCACCACATAGGTGACCCTGGTGTGGTGGCATCCCACCAGGCGGCATGAGCTCAGGCCAAAGTCAAACACAGCTTCTGTGATGGCCTTGCCACTCGGGTGACAGGTGCAAGGTGGCTCCCCATCACGTGGCATATGCCTGGGCTGAGGTGACAGCCAGCAGCTATGATGTACTTGCCACGTGGGTTACCTATGTGAGGTGGCACCCCACTGGGTGGATATGACCAGGTTGATGTGACACCTGGCAGCCCTGATGTCCTCAGCACGTGGGTGACTGATGTGAGGTGGCACCCTGCTAGGTGGGGTGTGATGGATCTGAGGTGACATCTGGCAGCCATAATGGCCTTGCAACATGGGTGGCACATGCAAAGTGGCACACTGCAGGTTTGAGGTGAGGGGGTGTAGGTGACACCCAGTGGCTTTGATGGTGCAGCTATGTGTGTGACAAGTGCAAGGGTGCAACCATCTGGGTGGCGTGTTACTGGGCCGAGGTTACACCTTGTGACCATAATGGCCTCAGCACTTGGGTGGTATGCATGATGTGGCACCCTGCCAGCAGGGTGTGATGGGGCCAATGGACACCCCGTGGTTGTGACAGCCTCTCAACACGGGTGACCCATGTGAGGTGGCTTTTTGCCGGGCAGGGTGTGACTGAGCTGAGGTGACATCTGGCAGCCATTACAGCCTCACCACATGGGTGACCCATGCGTGGTGGCATCCTGTTGGGCTGGATGTGCCTGGGCCTAGGTGACAGCCTGTTGCCATGAGGGCCATGCCACAAGTGTGACCCTTGTGAGATGGCACTCTGGTGGGTGGGGTGTGCATGGGCCTAGGTGCCACGTGGTGGCCGAGAGGGCCTCGCAACCCAGGTGACCCTCACGAGATGGCACCCTGCCTGATGGGATGTGCCCAATTCAAGGTGATACCTGATGGTCATGACAGCATCACCACATGCATGGCATGCGCAAGGTGGTACACTGTTGGGCTGTGTTTGATAATCCTAGGTGACACCCTGTGGCCATCATGGCCTTGCCATGTGGGTGGCATGCATGAAGTGGCTCCAGGCCGCACATGGTGTCCCTGGGCTGAGGTGAGACCTGGCAACACTGACGGCCTCACCACATGGCTTACACATGTAAGGTGGCACCCCACAGGGTGGATGTGCCTGGGCTGAGGTGAGGCCTGATATCCCTGGTGGCCTCACCACATGGGTGAATCACATGAGTTGACACCCCACCAGGCAGGGTGTGGTGGGGCTGAAGTGACACCCAGCAGCTGTAATGGCCTTGCAATGTGGGTGGAAGCTGCAAAGTGCCACCGCTCTGGGCAGGGTGTAAGGGTGCCGAGGTGACCCATGGTGCTGTGATGGCCCAGCTCCATGGGTGGCAAGTGCAAGGTTGCACCCCACCAGGTGGGGTGTTACAGGGCCGAGGTGGCACCTGGTGGCTGTGATGGCCTCACCACTTGGGTGGCACACACATGGTAGCACCCTGCCAGGCAAGGTGCGATAGGGTCAATGGACACCCTGTGGCTGTGACAGCCTTGCAACCCTGGTGACCTATACTAGGTGGCTTCCTGCTGGCAGGTTGTGACCGAGCTGAGGTGACACCCGGCAGCAGTGATGGCCTTGCCACATGGGTGACCTGCAAGAGGTGGCACCATGCTGTGTGGGTTGTGACCAGGCCAAGGTGACACCTGGTGGCCATGACAGCCTCACCACAATCGTAGCAAGTGTGAGATTGCACCCTGCAGGCTGCAGTGTGACCAGGCCAAAGTGATCCACAGCAGCTGTGAGAGCCACATCACATGGGTGACCCTTGCAAAGTGGCACCCCATTAGGTGGTGTGTGACTGGTCCAAGGTGATGCCCAGTGGCCATGAGGACCTCACCACATGGGTGACCCACATGAGCTGGCACCCTGCCTGGCAGGGTGTAACCAGGCCAAGGTGACATCTGGTGGCATAGAGGTGCTCACAACGTGAGTAACCATGCGAGGTGGCATCTCACATGGTGGGGTATGCCCGGGTTGAGGTGACACACTTTGACCGAGACAGACTTGCAGCACAGGTGGCATGCACTAGGTGACACCCCACTGTGCAGTGTGTGATCGGGCTGAGGTGACACCTGGTGGCTGTGATGGTCTCGTCCTGAGGGAAGCACATGCTAGTTGACACCCTGGCAGGTGGGTATTGACCAGGAAGAGGTGACACCCAGTGGCCGTGATGGCCTCACTACATGGGGGACACACAAGAGATGACATGGTGCCAGGTGTGGTGTCACAGGGACAAGGTGGCACCTAGTGGTGTGATTGCCTAGCTATGTGGGTGGCACATCAAGGTGGCAGCTGGCAGGGTGGGGAATGACGGGGCTGAAGTGACACCCGGTGGCCATGATGGCCTAGCCATGTGAGTAGCATGCACTATGTAGCACCCCATGGGGCAGTGTCTGAGTGGGCTTAGGTGACACCTCGCGGCCTTGATAGCCTCACCATGCTGGTGACATGGGTGAGGTAGCACCTTGCCTGGTGGGGTGTGATGTGGCTGAGATGACACATGGTGGTCATGATCCCTTGCCTCTTAGGTGGCTCCAGCGTGGTGGCACCCTGCTGTGAAAGCTATGAAGGGGTCAAGGTGACATCCCATGGCTATGACAGCCTCACCACATGGGTGACCCAAGTGAGGTGGCTCCCCACAAGACATGGTGTGACTGAGCTAAGCTGTCACCCAGTGGCAGTGATGGCTTCTCCATGCAGGTGACCCATACGAGGTGGTACCCCACTGGGTGGTGTGTGAAGCAACCAAGGTGACACCCAGCAGCTGTGAGGGCCTCATCACGTGGGTGATCTGTGCATGGTGGCTCCCCACCAGGCAGTGTGTGCTCAGGCAGAGGAGATATCTGGCAGCCATGACAGCCTCACCATGCAGTTGACCTTTGCCAGGTGGCAACCTGCGGGATGGGGTGTGACCATGCAGACGTGACACCCAGCGGTGTGACCACCTTGCCATGCAGGTGCCATGTTGAGGTGACATTCTCCTGGGCAGGGAGTGACGGGGATGAATATTGGTGGCCGTGAGTGCTGCACCATGTGGGTGGCACATGCTAGGTGACATCCCAATGGGCAAGGTGTACCCAGGCCGAGGTGACACTCAGTGGCTGTGAAGGCCTCACAACACAGGTGACCCATGCGATTTGGAATCCTGCATGGTGTGTTGTGACTGGGTTGACATGACACAGCGACCACATTGGACTTGCAATGTGGGTGGCATGCGTGAGGTTAGCCCTGCCAGGTAGGGTGTGATTGGGCTGAGGTGACACCCGGCAGCCATGATGGGCTTGCCACATGGATGGCACACAAGAGATGACACCCCACTGGGCATGGTGTCATGGGGATGAGGTAAAACACTATGGCCGTTACTGCCTCACCATGTGGGTAGCACATGTGAGGTCGCACCCTACCAGGCCTAGAGTGATGGGGCCAAAGTGAAACATGGTGGCTGAGATGACTTGCCACGTGGGTGGCTAGCACGAGGTGGCACCCAGCTGTGCGTGGTGTGAACGGGCCAAAATGACACCTGGCAGCTGTGACAGCCTCGCCACGCTGGTTACCGCTGTGTGGTGGCATCCCACTGGGTGGTGTATGACTGGGCCAAGGTGACAACCAGCAGCCATGAAGGCCTCACTACATGGGTGACATTCGTGAGTTGAAACCCCACTGGGTGGGGTGTGCCCAGGCCTAGGTGAAACATGGCGGCCGTGAGGGCCTCAACACACTGGTGACCCGCATGAGGTGGTATCCTGCTGGGTGGGGTGTGCCCATGCCGAGGTGACACCTGGTTGCTATGATTGCCCTGCAACGTGGGTTACCAGTGCTGGGTGGGGTGCACCCAGGTTGAGGTGACACATGGTTTATGTGACAGATGAGCAATATGGGTGGCATGTGTAAGGTGACACTCCACTGGGGAGGGTGTGACCAGGCTGAGGTGACACCTTGTGGCTGTGATGGCCTTGCCATGTGGGTGGCATGTACGAGGTAGCACCCCACCAGGTAGGGAGTGATGGGGCCGAGGTTCCACCAGGCCACTGTAATGTCCTCAACATGCAGGTGACCAATGAGAGGTAGCATCCCACCAGGTGGGGTGTGCCCAGGCCTAGGTGACACCTGGCAGCCATGATGGCCTCACATTTCAGGTGACTCGTGCAAAGTGGCATTGCACACGGCGAGGTGCACCTGGGTTGAGGTGACACCTGATGACTGTGATGGACTCACCACACGGGTGGCTTGCATGAGGTGACACACTGGAGGACAGAGTGTGATTGAGCTAAGGTGACACCTGGTGGCTGTGGTGTCCTCATCACATGGGTGGCATGCAAGAGATGACACCCCACCAGGTGTGGTGTCATGGGGATGAGGTGACAGCTAGTGGCTGTGACTGCATTGTCATGTGGGTGGCACATGTGAGGTAGCACCCCATCAGGTTGGCAGAGTTGGGGCCGAGGTGACACATGGTGGCTGTGACGGCCTCACCACATGGGTGACCTGCATGAGGTGGCATTCCACCATGAGGCGTGTGTCTGGGCCATTTTGACACCCAGTGGCTGTGATGTCCTCACCACGCGGGTGGCTCATGCAAGGTTTCACCATGCCAGGTGGTGTGTCATGGGGCTGAGGTGACACACCATGGTCATGATGACCTTGCCATGCTGGTGACATATGTGAGGTGGTACCTGACCTGGTGGAGATTGTCAGGACTGAAGTGACACCTGGCGGCCATGATGGGTTTGCCACACAGGTGACCCGTGTGAGGTGGCCCCCTGATGGGTGGAGTGCAATGGGGATGAGGTGACACCTGGTGGCTGTGACGGCCTTGCCATGTGGGTGGCCTGTATGAGGTAGCACCCCACCAGGTAGGGAGTGATGGGGCCGAGTTTCCACCAGGCCACAGTAATGTCCTGAACATGTGGGTGACCAATGAGATGTAGCATCCCACCAGGTGAGGTGTGCCCAGGCCTAGGTGACACCTGGCAGTGTGTTGGCCTCACCACATGGGTGACCCTGGCAGGCTGGAACCCCACTGGGCAGGTGTTTGTGGGCCAAGGTCAAACACAGGTTCTGTGATGGCCTCACCACATGGGTGGCACCCCACTGGGTTGGGTGTGCCCAGGCCAAGGTGACACTCAGGGGCCATGACAGCCTTACCACGTGGGTGACCAGTGTGATGTGGCAACCTGTTGGGCAGCACATGACTGTGCCAAAGTGACACCTGGTGGCTGTGATGGCCTCTCCATGCAGGTGACCTGTACAAGGCCTCACCGCATGGGTGGCATGCATGAGGTTGCTCTCCACTGGGCAGAGTGTCCCAAGGCCGAGGTGACACCTGCTGGCCATGATGGCCTCACCATGCGGATGGGACATGTGGAGTGGCATCCCTCTGGGTGGGATTTGCCCAGGCCGAGGTCAAACCCCACTTCCATTATGGCCTCAATACGTGGGTGACCCACATGATGTTGCACCCAGCTTGGTGGGTTGTGCCAGTTCTGAGGTGAAACCCAGTGGGCATGAAGGCCTAGCCACACAGGAGACCCACACATGGTGGCACACAGCCAGGCAGTGTGTAACTGGGCTGAGGTGACACCCAGTGACCATTACGGCCTTGCCTCATGGGTGATATGTGTAAAGTGGCACTCTGTGGGGTGGGGTGTGACCAGGCCTAAGTGACACCCTGGCCATGAGGGTCTTGCAACGTGCATCACCTGCATAATGTGGCTCCCCACTGGGTAGGGTGTGAAGTAGCCGAGGTGAAACTCGGCCTCCTGAGCACATCGTCATGCAGGTGGCATGTGCGAAGTGTCACCATGATGGGTGGGGTGTGCCCAGGTCTAGGTGACACCCAGCTGCCATGCAGGCCTCATCAGGCAGATGCACCACAGTATGTGGCACTCCTCCAGTTGGTGTGTGCCCAGGCGCAAGTGAATCCCAGCATTCATGAGGGCATCAACATGTGGGTGACCCATGCGAGGTGGCAGCCCCCAGGTGATGTGTGACTGGGCTGAGGTGAAACCCAATGGAATGTCAGCCTCACCACATAGGTGACCCTGGTGTGGTGGCATCCCACCAGGCGGCATGTGCCCAGGCCAAGGTCAAACACAGCTTCTGTGATGGCCTTGCCACTCGGGTGACAGGTGCAAGGTGGCTCCCCATCAGGTGGCATGTGCCTGGGCTGAGGTGACAGCCAGCAGCTATGATGTACTTGCCACGTGGGTTACCTATGTGAGGTGGCACCCCACTGGGTGGATATGCCCAGGTTGATGTGACACCTGGCAGCCCTGATGTCCTCAGCACGTGGGTGACTGATGTGAGGTGGCACCCTGCTAGGTGGGGTGTGATGGATCTTAGGTGACATCTAGCAGCCATAATGGCCTTGCAACATGGGTGGCACATGCAAAGTGGCACACCGCAGGTGGGATGTGAGGGGGTCTAGTTGACACCCGGTGGCTTTGACGGTGCAGCTATGTGTGTGACAAGTGCAAGTGTGCACCCATCTGGGTGGGGTGTTACTGGACAGAGGTTACACCTTGTGACCATAATGGCCTCAGCACTTGGGTGGTATGCATGATGTGGCACC
This sequence comes from Hippopotamus amphibius kiboko, assembly GCF_030028045.1. Lineage (NCBI taxonomy): Eukaryota > Metazoa > Chordata > Mammalia > Artiodactyla > Hippopotamidae > Hippopotamus > Hippopotamus amphibius. The sequence goes on along the minus strand of NC_080188.1, from coordinate 102,073,996 downwards.
CTGCCAGCAGGGTGTGATGGGGCCAATGGACACCCCGTGGTTGTGACAGCCTCTCAACACGGGTGACCCATGTGAGGTGGCTTTTTGCCGGGCAGGGTGTGACTGAGCTGAGGTGACATCTGGCAGCCATTACAGCCTCACCACATGGGTGACCCATGTGTGGTGGCATCCTGTTGGGCTGGATGTGCCTGGGCCTAGGTGACAGCCGGTTGCCATGAGGGCCATGCCACAAGTGTGACCCTTGTGAGATGGCACTCTGGTGGGTGGGGTGTGCATGGGCCTAGGTGCCACATGGTGGCCGAGAGGGCCTCGCAACCCAGGTGACCCTCACGAGATGGCACCCTGCCTGATGGGATGTGCCCAATTCAAGGTGATACCTGATGGTCATGACAGCATCACCACATGCATGGCATGCGCAAGGTGGTACACTGTTGGGCTGTGTTTGATAATCCTAGGTGACACCCTGTGGCCATCATGGCCTTGCCATGTGGGTGGCATGCATGAAGTGGCTCCAGGCCGCACATGGTGTCCCTGGGCTGAGGTGAGACCTGGCAACACTGACGGCCTCACCACATGGCTTACACATGTAAGGTGGCACCCCACAGGGTGGATGTGCCTGGGCTGAGGTGAGGCCTGATATCCCTGGTGGCCTCACCACATGGGTGAATCACATGAGTTGACACCCCACCAGGCAGGGTGTGGTGGGGCTGAAGTGACACCCAGCAGCTGTAATGGCCTTGCAATGTGGGTGGAAGCTGCAAAGTGCCACCGCTCTGGGCAGGGTGTAAGGGTGCCGAGGTGACCCATGGTGCTGTGATGGCCCAGCTCCATGGGTGGCAAGTGCAAGGTTGCACCCCACCAGGTGGGGTGTTACAGGGCCGAGGTGGCACCTGGTGTCTGTGATGGCCTCACCACTTGGGTGGCACACACATGGTAGCACCCTGCCAGGCAAGATGCGAAAGGGTCAATGGACACCCTGTGGCTGTGACAGCCTTGCAACCCTGGTGACCTATACTAGGTGGCTTCCTGCTGGCAGGTTGTGACCGAGCTGAGGTGACACCCGGCAGCAGTGATGGCCTTGCCACATGGGTGACCTGCAAGAGGTGGCACCATGCTGTGTGGGTTGTGACCAGGCCAAGGTGACACCTGGTGGCCATGACAGCCTCACCACAATCGTAGCAAGTGTGAGATTGCACCCTGCAGGCTGCAGTGTGACCAGGCCAAAGTGATCCACAGCAGCTGTGAGAGCCACATCACATGGGTGACCCTTGCAAAGTGGCACCCCGTTAGGTGGTGTGTGACTGGTCCAAGGTGATGCCCAGTGGCCATGAGGACCTCACCACATGGGTGACCCACATGAGCTGGCACCCTGCCTGGCAGGGTGTAACCAGGCCAAGGTGACATCTGGTGGCATAGAGGTGCTCACAACGTGAGTAACCATGCGAGGTGGCATCTCACATGGTGGGGTATGCCCGGGTTGAGGTGACACACTTTGACCGAGACAGACTTGCAGCACAGGTGGCATGCACCAGGTGACACCCCACTGTGCAGTGTGTGATCGGGCTGAGGTGACACCTGGTGGCTGTGATGGTCTCGTCCTGAGGGAAGCACATGCTAGTTGACACCCTGGCAGGTGGGTATTGACCAGGAAGAGGTGACACCCAGTGGCCGTGATGGCCTCACTACATGGGGGACACACAAGAGATGACATGGTGCCAGGTGTGGTGTCACAGGGACAAGGTGGCACCTAGTGGTGTGATTGCCTAGCTATGCGGGTGGCACATCAAGGTGGCACCTGGCAGGGTGGGGAATGACGGGGCTGAAGTGACACCCGGTGGCCATGATGGCCTAGCCATGTGAGTAGCATGCACTATGTAGCACCCCATGGGGCAGTGTCTGAGTGGGCTTAGGTGACACCTCGCGGCCTTGATAGCCTCACCATGCTGGTGACATGGGTGAGGTAGCACCTTGCCTGGTGGGGTGTGACGTGGCTGAGATGACACATGGTGGTCATGATCCCTTGCCTCTTAGGTGGCTCCAGCGTGGTGGCACCCTGCTGTGAAAGCTATGAAGGGGTCAAGGTGACATCCCATGGCTATGACAGCCTCACCACATGGGTGACCCAAGTGAGGTGGCTCCCCACAAGACATGGTGTGACTGAGCTAAGCTGTCACCCAGTGGCAGTGATGGCTTCTCCATGCAGGTGACCCATACGAGGTGGTACCCCACTGGGTGGTGTGTGAAGCAACCAAGGTGACACCCAGCAGCTGTGAGGGCCTCATCACGTGGGTGATCTGTGCATGGTGGCTCCCCACCAGGCAGTGTGTGCTCAGGCAGAGGAGACATCTGGCAGCCATGACAGCCTCACCATGCAGTTGACCTTTGCCAGGTGGCAACCTGCGGGATGGGGTGTGACCATGCAGACGTGACACCCAGCGGTGTGACCACCTTGCCATGCAGGTGCCATGTTGAGGTGACATTCTCCTGGGCAGGGAGTGACGCGGCTGAATATTGGTGGCCGTGAGTGCTGCACCATGTGGGTGGCACATGCTAGGTGACATCCCAATGGGCAAGGTGTACCCAGGCCGAGGTGACACTCAGTGGCTGTGAAGGCCTCACAACACAGGTGACCCATGCGATTTGGAATCCTGCATGGTGTGGTGTGACTGGGTTGACATGACACAGCGACCACATTGGACTTGCAATGTGGGTGGCATGCGTGAGGTTAGCCCTGCCAGGTAGGGTGTGATTGGGCTGAGGTGACACCCGGCAGCCATGATGGGCTTGCCACATGGATGGCACACAAGAGATGACACCCCACTGGGCATGGTGTCATGGGGATGAGGTAAAACACTATGGCCGTTACTGCCTCACCATGTGGGTAGCACATGTGAGGTCGCACCCTACCAGGCCTAGAGTGATGGGGCCAAAGTGAAACATGGTGGCTGAGATGACTTGCCACGTGGGTGGCTAGCACGAGGTGGCACCCAGCTGTGCGTGGTGTGAACGGGCCAAAATGACACCTGGCAGCTGTGACAGCCTCGCCACGCTGGTTACCACTGTGTGGTGGCATCCCACTGGGTGGTGTATGACTGGGCCAAGGTGACAACCAGCAGCCATGAAGGCCTCACTACATGGGTGACATTCGTGAGTTGAAACCCCACTGGGTGGGGTGTGCCCAGGCCTAGGTGAAACATGGCGGCCGTGAGGGCCTCAACACACTGGTGACCCGCATGAGGTGGTATCCTGCTGGGTGGGGTGTGCCCATGCCGAGGTGACACCTGGTTGCTATGATTGCCCTGCAACGTGGGTTACCAGTGCTGGGTGGGGTGCACCCAGGTTGAGGTGACACATGGTTTATGTGACAGATGAGCAATATGGGTGGCATGTGTAAGGTGACACTCCACTGGGGAGGGTGTGACCAGGCTGAGGTGACACCTTGTGGCTGTGATGGCCTTGCCATGTGGGTGGCATGTACGAGGTAGCACCCCACCAGGTAGGGAGTGATGGGGCCGAGGTTCCACCAGGCCACTGTAATGTCCTCAACATGCGGGTGACCAATGAGAGGTAGCATCCCACCAGGTGGGGTGTGCCCAGGCCTAGGTGACACCTGGCAGCCATGATGGCCTCACATTTCAGGTGACTCGTGCGAAGTGGCATTGCACACGGCGAGGTGCACCTGGGTTGAGGTGACACCTGATGACTGTGATGGACTCACCACACGGGTGGCTTGCATGAGGTGACACACTGGAGGACAGAGTGTGATTGAGCTAAGGTGACACCTGGTGGCTGTGGTGTCCTCATCACATGGGTGGCATGCAAGAGATGACACCCCACCAGGTGTGGTGTCATGGGGATGAGGTGACAGCTAGTGGCTGTGACTGCATTGTCATGTGGGTGGCACATGTGAGGTAGCACCCCATCAGGTTGGCAGAGTTGGGGCCGAGGTGACACATGGTGGCTGTGACGGCCTCACCACATGGGTGACCTGCATGAGGTGGCATTCCACCATGAGGCGTGTGTCTGGGCCATTTTGACACCCAGTGGCTGTGATGTCCTCACCACGCGGGTGGCTCATGCAAGGTTTCACCATGCCAGGTGGTGTGTCATGGGGCTGAGGTGACACACCATGGTCATGATGACCTTGCCATGCTGGTGACATATGTGAGGTGGTACCTGACCTGGTGGAGATTGTCAGGACTGAAGTGACACCTGGCGGCCATGATGGGTTTGCCACACAGGTGACCCGTGTGAGGTGGCCCCCTGATGGGTGGAGTGCAATGGGGCTGAGGTGACACCTGGTGGCTGTGACGGCCTTGCCATGTGGGTGGCCTGTATGAGGTAGCACCCCACCAGGTAGGGAGTGATGGGGCCGAGTTTCCACCAGGCCACAGTAATGTCCTGAACATGCGGGTGACCAATGAGATGTAGCATCCCACCAGGTGAGGTGTGCCCAGGCCTAGGTGACACCTGGCAGTGTGTTGGCCTCACCACATGGGTGACCCTGGCAGGCTGGAACCCCACTGGGCAGGTGTTTGTGGGCCAAGGTCAAACAGGTTCTGTGATGGCCTCACCACATGGGTGGCACCCCACTGGGTTGGGTGTGCCCAGGCCAAGGTGACACTCAGGGGCCATGACAGCCTTACCACGTGGGTGACCAGTGTGATGTGGCCACCTGTTGGGCAGCACATGACTGTGCCAAAGTGACACCTGGTGGCTGTGATGGCCTCTCCATGCAGGTGACCTGTACAAGGCCTCACCGCATGGGTGGCATGCATGAGGTTGCTCTCCACTGGGAAGAGTGTCCCAAGGCCGAGGTGACACCTGCTGGCCATGATGGCCTCACCATGCGGATGGCACATGTGGAGTGGCATCCCTCTGGGTGGGATTTGCCCAGGCCAAGGTCAAACCCAACTTCCATTATGGCCTCAATACGTGGGTGACCCACATGAGGTTGCACCCAGCTGGGCAGGTTGTGCCAGTTCTGAGGTGAAACCCAGTGGGCATGAAGGCCTAGCCACACGGGAGACCCACACATGGTGGCACACAGCCAGGCAGTGTGTAACTGGGCCGAGGTGACACCCAGTGACCATTACGGCCTTGCCTCATGGGTGATATATGTAAAGTGGCACTCTGTGGGGTGGGGTGTGACCAGGCCTAAGTGACACCCTGGCCATGAGGGTCTTGCAACGTGCATCACCTGCATGTTGTGGCTCCCCACTGGGCAGGGTGTGAAGTAGCCGAGGTGAAACTCGGCCTCCTGAGCACATCGCCATGCAGGTGGCATGTGCGAAGTGTCACCGTGATGGGTGGGGTGTGACCAGGTCTAGGTGACACCCAGCTGCCATGCAGGCCTCATCAGGCAGATGCACCACAGTATGTGGCACTCCTCCAGTTGGTGTGTGCCCAGGCAAAAGTGAATCCCAGCATTCATGAGGGCATCAACATGTGGGTGACCCATGCGAGGTGGCAGCCCCCAGGTGATGTGTGACTGGGCTGAGGTGAAACCCAATGGAATGTCAGCCTCACCACATAGGTGACCCTGGTGTGGTGGCATCCCACCAGGCGGCATGAGCTCAGGCCAAAGTCAAACACAGCTTCTGTGATGGCCTTGCCACTCGGGTGACAGGTGCAAGGTGGCTCCCCATCACGTGGCATATGCCTGGGCTGAGGTGACAGCCAGCAGCTATGATGTACTTGCCACGTGGGTTACCTATGTGAGGTGGCACCCCACTGGGTGGATATGACCAGGTTGATGTGACACCTGGCAGCCCTGATGTCCTCAGCACGTGGGTGACTGATGTGAGGTGGCACCCTGCTAGGTGGGGTGTGATGGATCTGAGGTGACATCTGGCAGCCATAATGGCCTTGCAACATGGGTGGCACATGCAAAGTGGCACACTGCAGGTTTGAGGTGAGGGGGTGTAGGTGACACCCAGTGGCTTTGATGGTGCAGCTATGTGTGTGACAAGTGCAAGGGTGCACCCATCTGGGTGGCGTGTTACTGGACCGAGGTTACACCTTGTGACCATAATGACCTCAGCACTTGGGTGGTATGCATGATGTGGCACCCTGCCAGCAGGGTGTGATGGGGCCAATGGACACCCCGTGGTTGTGACAGCCTCTCAACACGGGTGACCCATGTGAGGTGGCTTTTTGCCGGGCAGGGTGTGACTGAGCTGAGGTGACATCTGGCAGCCATTACAGCCTCACCACATGGGTGACCCATGCGTGGTGGCATCCTGTTGGGCTGGATGTGCCTGGGCCTAGGTGACAGTCGGTTGCCATGAGGGCCATGCCACAAGTGTGACCCTTGTGAGATGGCACTCTGGTGGGTGGGGTGTGCATGGGTCTAGGTGCCACGTGGTGGCCGAGAGGGCCTCGCAACCCAGGTGACCCTCACGAGATGGCACCCTGCCTGATGGGATGTGCCCAATTCAAGGTGATACCTGATGGTCATGACAGCATCACCACATGCATGGCATGCGCAAGGTGGTACACTGTTGGGCTGTGTTTGATAATCCTAGGTGACACCCTGTGGCCATCATGGCCTTGCCATGTGGGTGGCATGCATGAAGTGGCTCCAGGCCGCACATGGTGTCCCTGGGCTGAGGTGAGACCTGGCAACACTGACGGCCTCACCACATGGCTTACACATGTAAGGTGGCACCCCACAGGGTGGATGTGCCTGGGCTGAGGTGAGCCTGATATCCCTGGTGGCCTCACCACATGGGTGAATCACATGAGTTGACACCCCACCAGGCAGGGTGTGGTGGGGCTGAAGTGACACCCAGCAGCTGTAATGGCCTTGCAATGTGGGTGGAAGCTGCAAAGTGCCACTGCTCTGGGCAGGGTGTAAGGGTGCCGAGGTGACCCATGGTGCTGTGATGGCCCAGCTCCATGGGTGGCAAGTGCAAGGTTGCACCCCACCAGGTGGGGTGTTACAGGGCCGAGGTGGCACCTGGTTTCTGTGATGGCCTCACCACTTGGGTGGCACACACATGGTAGCACCCTGCCAGGCAAGGTGCGATAGGGTCAATGGACACCCTGTGGCTGTGACAGCCTTGCAACCCTGGTGACCTATACTAGGTGGCTTCCTGCTGGCAGGTTGTGACCGAGCTGAGGTGACACCCGGCAGCAGTGATGGCCTTGCCACATGGGTGACCTGCAAGAGGTGGCACCATGCTGTGTGGGTTGTGACCAGGCCAAGGTGACACCTGGTGGCCATGACAGCCTCACCACAATCGTAGCAAGTGTGAGATTGCACCCTGCAGGCTGCAGTGTGACCAGGCCAAAGTGATCCACAGCAGCTGTGAGAGCCACATCACATGGGTGACCCTTGCAAAGTGGCACCCCGTTAGGTGGTGTGTGACTGGTCCAAGGTGATGCCCAGTGGCCATGAGGACCTCACCACATGGGTGACCCACATGAGCTGGCACCCTGCCTGGCAGGGTGTAACCAGGCCAAGGTGACATCTGGTGGCATAGAGGTGCTCACAACGTGAGTAACCATGCGAGGTGGCATCTCACATGGTGGGGTATGCCCGGGTTGAGGTGACACACTTTGACCGAGACAGACTTGCAGCACAGGTGGCATGCACCAGGTGACACCCCACTGTGCAGTGTGTGATCGGGCTGAGGTGACACCTGGTGGCTGTGATGGTCTCGTCCTGAGGGAAGCACATGCTAGTTGACACCCTGGCAGGTGGGTATTGACCAGGAAGAGGTGACACCCAGTGGCCGTGATGGCCTCACTACATGGGGGACACACAAGAGATGACATGGTGCCAGGTGTGGTGTCACAGGGACAAGGTGGCACCTAGTGGTGTGATTGCCTAGCTATGTGGGTGGCACATCAAGGTGGCAGCTGGCAGGGTGGGGAATGACGGGGCTGAAGTGACACCCAGTGGCCATGATGGCCTAGCCATGTGAGTAGCATGCACTATGGAGCACCCCATCGGGCAGTGTCTGAGTGGGCTTAGGTGACACCTCGCAGCCTTGATAGCCTCACCATGCTGGTGACATGGGTGAGGTAGCACCTTGCCTGGTGGGGTGTGACGTGGCTGAGATGACACATGGTGGTCATGATCCCTTGCCTCTTAGGTGGCTCCAGCATGGTGGCACCCTGCTGTGAAAGCTATGAAGGGGTCAAGGTGACATCCCATGGCTATGACAGCCTCACCACATGGGTGACCCAAGTGAGGTGGCTCCCCACAAGACATGGTGTGACTGAGCTAAGCTGTCACCCAGTGGCAGTGATGGCTTCTCCATGCAGGTGACCCATACGAGGTGGTACCCCACTGGGTGGTGTGTGAAGCAACCAAGGTGACACCCAGCAGCTGTGAGGGCCTCATCACGTGGGTGATCTGTGCATGGTGGCTCCCCACCAGGCAGTGTGTGCTCAGGCAGAGGAGACATCTGGCAGCCATGACAGCCTCACCATGCAGTTGACCTTTGCCAGGTGGCAACCTGCGGGATGGGGTGTGACCATGCAGACGTGACACCCAGCGGTGTGACCACCTTGCCATGCAGGTGCCATGTTGAGGTGACATTCTCCTGGGCAGGGAGTGACGCGCCTGAATATTGGTGGCCGTGAGTGCTGCACCATGTGGGTGGCACATGCTAGGTGACATCCCAATGGGCAAGGTGTACCCAGGCCGAGGTGACACTCAGTGGCTGTGAAGGCCTCACAACACAGGTGACCCATGCGATTTGGAATCCTGCATGGTGTGGTGTGACTGGGTTGACATGACACAGTGACCACATTGGACTTGCAATGTGGGTGGCATGCATGAGGTTAGCCCTGCCAGGTAGGGTGTGATTGGGCTGAGGTGACACCCGGCAGCCATGATGGGCTTGCCACATGGATGGCACACAAGAGATGACACCCCACTGGGCATGGTGTCATGGGGATGAGGTAAAACACTATGGCCGTTACTGCCTCACCATGTGGGTAGCACATGTGAGGTCGCACCCTACCAGGCCTAGAGTGATGGGGCCAAAGTGAAACATGGTGGCTGAGATGACTTGCCACGTGGGTGGCTAGCACGAGGTGGCACCCAGCTGTGCGTGGTGTGAACGGGCCAAAATGACACCTGGCAGCTGTGACAGCCTCGCCACGCTGGTTACCGCTGTGTGGTGGCATCCCACTGGGTGGTGTATGACTGGGCCAAGGTGACAACCAGCAGCCATGAAGGCCTCACTACATGGGTGACATTCGTGAGTTGAAACCCCACTGGGTGGGGTGTGCCCAGGCCTAGGTGAAACATGGCGGCCGTGAGGGCCTCAACACACTGGTGACCCGCATGAGGTGGTATCCTGCTGGGTGGGGTGTGCCCATGCCGAGGTGACACCTGGTTGCTATGATTGCCCTGCAATGTGGGTTACCAGTGCTGGGTGGGGTGCACCCAGGTTGAGGTGACACATGGTTTATGTGACAGATGAGCAATATGGGTGGCATGTGTAAGGTGACACTCCACTGGGGAGGGTGTGACCAGGCTGAGGTGACACCTTGTGGCTGTGATGGCCTTGCCATGTGGGTGGCATGTACGAGGTAGCACCCCACCAGGTAGGGAGTGATGGGGCCGAGGTTCCACCAGGCCACTGTAATGTCCTCAACATGCGGGTGACCAATGAGAGGTAGCATCCCACCAGGTGGGGTGTGCCCAGGCCTAGGTGACACCTGGCAGCCATGATGGCCTCACATTTCAGGTGACTCGTGCGAAGTGGCATTGCACACGGCGAGGTGCACCTGGGTTGAGGTGACACCTGATGACTGTGATGGACTCACCACACGGGTGGCTTGCATGAGGTGACACACTGGAGGACAGAGTGTGATTGAGCTAAGGTGACACCTGGTGGCTGTGGTGTCCTCATCACATGGGTGGCATGCAAGAGATGACACCCCACCAGGTGTGGTGTCATGGGGATGAGGTGACAGCTAGTGGCTGTGACTGCATTGTCATGTGGGTGGCACATGTGAGGTAGCACCCCATCAGGTTGGCAGAGTTGGGGCCGAGGTGACACATGGTGGCTGTGACGGCCTCACCACATGGGTGACCTGCATGAGGTGGCATTCCACCATGAGGCGTGTGTCTGGGCCATTTTGACACCCAGTGGCTGTGATGTCCTCACCACGCGGGTGGCTCATGCAAGGTTTCACCATGCCAGGTGGTGTGTCATGGGGCTGAGGTGACACACCATGGTCATGATGACCTTGCCATGCTGGTGACATATGTGAGGTGGTACCTGACCTGGTGGAGATTGTCAGGACTGAAGTGACACCTGGCGGCCATGATGGGTTTGCCACACAGGTGACCCGTGTGAGGTGGCCCCCTGATGGGTGGAGTGCAATGGGGCTGAGGTGACACCTGGTGGCTGTGACGGCCTTGCCATGTGGGTGGCCTGTATGAGGTAGCACCCCACCAGGTAGGGAGTGATGGGGCCGAGTTTCCACCAGGCCACAGTAATGTCCTGAACATGCGGGTGACCAATGAGATGTAGCATCCCACCAGGTGAGGTGTGCCCAGGCCTAGGTGACACCTGGCAGTGTGTTGGCCTCACCACATGGGTGACCCTGGCAGGCTGGAACCCCACTGGGCAGGTGTTTGTGGGCCAAGGTCAAACAGGTTCTGTGATGGCCTCACCACATGGGTGGCACCCCACTGGGTTGGGTGTGCCCAGGCCAAGGTGACACTCAGGGGCCATGACAGCCTTACCACGTGGGTGACCAGTGTGATGTGGCCACCTGTTGGGCAGCACATGACTGTGCCAAAGTGACACCTGGTGGCTGTGATGGCCTCTCCATGCAGGTGACCTGTACAAGGCCTCACCGCATGGGTGGCATGCATGAGGTTGCTCTCCACTGGGAAGAGTGTCCCAAGGCCGAGGTGACACCTGCTGGCCATGATGGCCTCACCATGCGGATGGCACATGTGGAGTGGCATCCCTCTGGGTGGGATTTGCCCAGGCCAAGGTCAAACCCAACTTCCATTATGGCCTCAATACGTGGGTGACCCACATGAGGTTGCACCCAGCTGGGCAGGTTGTGCCAGTTCTGAGGTGAAACCCAGTGGGCATGAAGGCCTAGCCACACGGGAGACCCACACATGGTGGCACACAGCCAGGCAGTGTGTAACTGGGCCGAGGTGACACCCAGTGACCATTACGGCCTTGCCTCATGGGTGATATATGTAAAGTGGCACTCTGTGGGGTGGGGTGTGACCAGGCCTAAGTGACACCCTGGCCATGAGGGTCTTGCAACGTGCATCACCTGCATGTTGTGGCTCCCCACTGGGCAGGGTGTGAAGTAGCCGAGGTGAAACTCGGCCTCCTGAGCACATCGCCATGCAGGTGGCATGTGCGAAGTGTCACCGTGATGGGTGGGGTGTGACCAGGTCTAGGTGACACCCAGCTGCCATGCAGGCCTCATCAGGCAGATGCACCACAGTATGTGGCACTCCTCCAGTTGGTGTGTGCCCAGGCGCAAGTGAATCCCAGCATTCATGAGGGCATCAACATGTGGGTGACCCATGCGAGGTGGCAGCCCCCAGGTGATGTGTGACTGGGCTGAGGTGAAACCCAATGGAATGTCAGCCTCACCACATAGGTGACCCTGGTGTGGTGGCATCCCACCAGGCGGCATGAGCTCAGGCCAAAGTCAAACACAGCTTCTGTGATGGCCTTGCCACTCGGGTGACAGGTGCAAGGTGGCTCCCCATCACGTGGCATATGCCTGGGCTGAGGTGACAGCCAGCAGCTATGATGTACTTGCCACGTGGGTTACCTATGTGAGGTGGCACCCCACTGGGTGGATATGACCAGGTTGATGTGACACCTGGCAGCCCTGATGTCCTCAGCACGTGGGTGACTGATGTGAGGTGGCACCCTGCTAGGTGGGGTGTGATGGATCTGAGGTGACATCTGGCAGCCATAATGGCCTTGCAACATGGGTGGCACATGCAAAGTGGCACACTGCAGGTTTGAGGTGAGGGGGTGTAGGTGACACCCAGTGGCTTTGATGGTGCAGCTATGTGTGTGACAAGTGCAAGGGTGCAACCATCTGGGTGGCGTGTTACTGGGCCGAGGTTACACCTTGTGACCATAATGGCCTCAGCACTTGGGTGGTATGCATGATGTGGCACCCTGCCAGCAGGGTGTGATGGGGCCAATGGACACCCCGTGGTTGTGACAGCCTCTCAACACGGGTGACCCATGTGAGGTGGCTTTTTGCCGGGCAGGGTGTGACTGAGCTGAGGTGACATCTGGCAGCCATTACAGCCTCACCACATGGGTGACCCATGCGTGGTGGCATCCTGTTGGGCTGGATGTGCCTGGGCCTAGGTGACAGCCTGTTGCCATGAGGGCCATGCCACAAGTGTGACCCTTGTGAGATGGCACTCTGGTGGGTGGGGTGTGCATGGGCCTAGGTGCCACGTGGTGGCCGAGAGGGCCTCGCAACCCAGGTGACCCTCACGAGATGGCACCCTGCCTGATGGGATGTGCCCAATTCAAGGTGATACCTGATGGTCATGACAGCATCACCACATGCATGGCATGCGCAAGGTGGTACACTGTTGGGCTGTGTTTGATAATCCTAGGTGACACCCTGTGGCCATCATGGCCTTGCCATGTGGGTGGCATGCATGAAGTGGCTCCAGGCCGCACATGGTGTCCCTGGGCTGAGGTGAGACCTGGCAACACTGACGGCCTCACCACATGGCTTACACATGTAAGGTGGCACCCCACAGGGTGGATGTGCCTGGGCTGAGGTGAGGCCTGATATCCCTGGTGGCCTCACCACATGGGTGAATCACATGAGTTGACACCCCACCAGGCAGGGTGTGGTGGGGCTGAAGTGACACCCAGCAGCTGTAATGGCCTTGCAATGTGGGTGGAAGCTGCAAAGTGCCACCGCTCTGGGCAGGGTGTAAGGGTGCCGAGGTGACCCATGGTGCTGTGATGGCCCAGCTCCATGGGTGGCAAGTGCAAGGTTGCACCCCACCAGGTGGGGTGTTACAGGGCCGAGGTGGCACCTGGTGGCTGTGATGGCCTCACCACTTGGGTGGCACACACATGGTAGCACCCTGCCAGGCAAGGTGCGATAGGGTCAATGGACACCCTGTGGCTGTGACAGCCTTGCAACCCTGGTGACCTATACTAGGTGGCTTCCTGCTGGCAGGTTGTGACCGAGCTGAGGTGACACCCGGCAGCAGTGATGGCCTTGCCACATGGGTGACCTGCAAGAGGTGGCACCATGCTGTGTGGGTTGTGACCAGGCCAAGGTGACACCTGGTGGCCATGACAGCCTCACCACAATCGTAGCAAGTGTGAGATTGCACCCTGCAGGCTGCAGTGTGACCAGGCCAAAGTGATCCACAGCAGCTGTGAGAGCCACATCACATGGGTGACCCTTGCAAAGTGGCACCCCATTAGGTGGTGTGTGACTGGTCCAAGGTGATGCCCAGTGGCCATGAGGACCTCACCACATGGGTGACCCACATGAGCTGGCACCCTGCCTGGCAGGGTGTAACCAGGCCAAGGTGACATCTGGTGGCATAGAGGTGCTCACAACGTGAGTAACCATGCGAGGTGGCATCTCACATGGTGGGGTATGCCCGGGTTGAGGTGACACACTTTGACCGAGACAGACTTGCAGCACAGGTGGCATGCACTAGGTGACACCCCACTGTGCAGTGTGTGATCGGGCTGAGGTGACACCTGGTGGCTGTGATGGTCTCGTCCTGAGGGAAGCACATGCTAGTTGACACCCTGGCAGGTGGGTATTGACCAGGAAGAGGTGACACCCAGTGGCCGTGATGGCCTCACTACATGGGGGACACACAAGAGATGACATGGTGCCAGGTGTGGTGTCACAGGGACAAGGTGGCACCTAGTGGTGTGATTGCCTAGCTATGTGGGTGGCACATCAAGGTGGCAGCTGGCAGGGTGGGGAATGACGGGGCTGAAGTGACACCCGGTGGCCATGATGGCCTAGCCATGTGAGTAGCATGCACTATGTAGCACCCCATGGGGCAGTGTCTGAGTGGGCTTAGGTGACACCTCGCGGCCTTGATAGCCTCACCATGCTGGTGACATGGGTGAGGTAGCACCTTGCCTGGTGGGGTGTGATGTGGCTGAGATGACACATGGTGGTCATGATCCCTTGCCTCTTAGGTGGCTCCAGCGTGGTGGCACCCTGCTGTGAAAGCTATGAAGGGGTCAAGGTGACATCCCATGGCTATGACAGCCTCACCACATGGGTGACCCAAGTGAGGTGGCTCCCCACAAGACATGGTGTGACTGAGCTAAGCTGTCACCCAGTGGCAGTGATGGCTTCTCCATGCAGGTGACCCATACGAGGTGGTACCCCACTGGGTGGTGTGTGAAGCAACCAAGGTGACACCCAGCAGCTGTGAGGGCCTCATCACGTGGGTGATCTGTGCATGGTGGCTCCCCACCAGGCAGTGTGTGCTCAGGCAGAGGAGATATCTGGCAGCCATGACAGCCTCACCATGCAGTTGACCTTTGCCAGGTGGCAACCTGCGGGATGGGGTGTGACCATGCAGACGTGACACCCAGCGGTGTGACCACCTTGCCATGCAGGTGCCATGTTGAGGTGACATTCTCCTGGGCAGGGAGTGACGGGGATGAATATTGGTGGCCGTGAGTGCTGCACCATGTGGGTGGCACATGCTAGGTGACATCCCAATGGGCAAGGTGTACCCAGGCCGAGGTGACACTCAGTGGCTGTGAAGGCCTCACAACACAGGTGACCCATGCGATTTGGAATCCTGCATGGTGTGTTGTGACTGGGTTGACATGACACAGCGACCACATTGGACTTGCAATGTGGGTGGCATGCGTGAGGTTAGCCCTGCCAGGTAGGGTGTGATTGGGCTGAGGTGACACCCGGCAGCCATGATGGGCTTGCCACATGGATGGCACACAAGAGATGACACCCCACTGGGCATGGTGTCATGGGGATGAGGTAAAACACTATGGCCGTTACTGCCTCACCATGTGGGTAGCACATGTGAGGTCGCACCCTACCAGGCCTAGAGTGATGGGGCCAAAGTGAAACATGGTGGCTGAGATGACTTGCCACGTGGGTGGCTAGCACGAGGTGGCACCCAGCTGTGCGTGGTGTGAACGGGCCAAAATGACACCTGGCAGCTGTGACAGCCTCGCCACGCTGGTTACCGCTGTGTGGTGGCATCCCACTGGGTGGTGTATGACTGGGCCAAGGTGACAACCAGCAGCCATGAAGGCCTCACTACATGGGTGACATTCGTGAGTTGAAACCCCACTGGGTGGGGTGTGCCCAGGCCTAGGTGAAACATGGCGGCCGTGAGGGCCTCAACACACTGGTGACCCGCATGAGGTGGTATCCTGCTGGGTGGGGTGTGCCCATGCCGAGGTGACACCTGGTTGCTATGATTGCCCTGCAACGTGGGTTACCAGTGCTGGGTGGGGTGCACCCAGGTTGAGGTGACACATGGTTTATGTGACAGATGAGCAATATGGGTGGCATGTGTAAGGTGACACTCCACTGGGGAGGGTGTGACCAGGCTGAGGTGACACCTTGTGGCTGTGATGGCCTTGCCATGTGGGTGGCATGTACGAGGTAGCACCCCACCAGGTAGGGAGTGATGGGGCCGAGGTTCCACCAGGCCACTGTAATGTCCTCAACATGCAGGTGACCAATGAGAGGTAGCATCCCACCAGGTGGGGTGTGCCCAGGCCTAGGTGA
This sequence comes from Hippopotamus amphibius kiboko, assembly GCF_030028045.1. Lineage (NCBI taxonomy): Eukaryota > Metazoa > Chordata > Mammalia > Artiodactyla > Hippopotamidae > Hippopotamus > Hippopotamus amphibius. The sequence continues at coordinate 102,058,246 of NC_080188.1, read as the reverse complement.
CACCTGGCAGCCATGATGGCCTCACATTTCAGGTGACTCGTGCAAAGTGGCATTGCACACGGCGAGGTGCACCTGGGTTGAGGTGACACCTGATGACTGTGATGGACTCACCACACGGGTGGCTTGCATGAGGTGACACACTGGAGGACAGAGTGTGATTGAGCTAAGGTGACACCTGGTGGCTGTGGTGTCCTCATCACATGGGTGGCATGCAAGAGATGACACCCCACCAGGTGTGGTGTCATGGGGATGAGGTGACAGCTAGTGGCTGTGACTGCATTGTCATGTGGGTGGCACATGTGAGGTAGCACCCCATCAGGTTGGCAGAGTTGGGGCCGAGGTGACACATGGTGGCTGTGACGGCCTCACCACATGGGTGACCTGCATGAGGTGGCATTCCACCATGAGGCGTGTGTCTGGGCCATTTTGACACCCAGTGGCTGTGATGTCCTCACCACGCGGGTGGCTCATGCAAGGTTTCACCATGCCAGGTGGTGTGTCATGGGGCTGAGGTGACACACCATGGTCATGATGACCTTGCCATGCTGGTGACATATGTGAGGTGGTACCTGACCTGGTGGAGATTGTCAGGACTGAAGTGACACCTGGCGGCCATGATGGGTTTGCCACACAGGTGACCCGTGTGAGGTGGCCCCCTGATGGGTGGAGTGCAATGGGGATGAGGTGACACCTGGTGGCTGTGACGGCCTTGCCATGTGGGTGGCCTGTATGAGGTAGCACCCCACCAGGTAGGGAGTGATGGGGCCGAGTTTCCACCAGGCCACAGTAATGTCCTGAACATGTGGGTGACCAATGAGATGTAGCATCCCACCAGGTGAGGTGTGCCCAGGCCTAGGTGACACCTGGCAGTGTGTTGGCCTCACCACATGGGTGACCCTGGCAGGCTGGAACCCCACTGGGCAGGTGTTTGTGGGCCAAGGTCAAACACAGGTTCTGTGATGGCCTCACCACATGGGTGGCACCCCACTGGGTTGGGTGTGCCCAGGCCAAGGTGACACTCAGGGGCCATGACAGCCTTACCACGTGGGTGACCAGTGTGATGTGGCAACCTGTTGGGCAGCACATGACTGTGCCAAAGTGACACCTGGTGGCTGTGATGGCCTCTCCATGCAGGTGACCTGTACAAGGCCTCACCGCATGGGTGGCATGCATGAGGTTGCTCTCCACTGGGCAGAGTGTCCCAAGGCCGAGGTGACACCTGCTGGCCATGATGGCCTCACCATGCGGATGGGACATGTGGAGTGGCATCCCTCTGGGTGGGATTTGCCCAGGCCGAGGTCAAACCCCACTTCCATTATGGCCTCAATACGTGGGTGACCCACATGATGTTGCACCCAGCTTGGTGGGTTGTGCCAGTTCTGAGGTGAAACCCAGTGGGCATGAAGGCCTAGCCACACAGGAGACCCACACATGGTGGCACACAGCCAGGCAGTGTGTAACTGGGCTGAGGTGACACCCAGTGACCATTACGGCCTTGCCTCATGGGTGATATGTGTAAAGTGGCACTCTGTGGGGTGGGGTGTGACCAGGCCTAAGTGACACCCTGGCCATGAGGGTCTTGCAACGTGCATCACCTGCATAATGTGGCTCCCCACTGGGTAGGGTGTGAAGTAGCCGAGGTGAAACTCGGCCTCCTGAGCACATCGTCATGCAGGTGGCATGTGCGAAGTGTCACCATGATGGGTGGGGTGTGCCCAGGTCTAGGTGACACCCAGCTGCCATGCAGGCCTCATCAGGCAGATGCACCACAGTATGTGGCACTCCTCCAGTTGGTGTGTGCCCAGGCGCAAGTGAATCCCAGCATTCATGAGGGCATCAACATGTGGGTGACCCATGCGAGGTGGCAGCCCCCAGGTGATGTGTGACTGGGCTGAGGTGAAACCCAATGGAATGTCAGCCTCACCACATAGGTGACCCTGGTGTGGTGGCATCCCACCAGGCGGCATGTGCCCAGGCCAAGGTCAAACACAGCTTCTGTGATGGCCTTGCCACTCGGGTGACAGGTGCAAGGTGGCTCCCCATCAGGTGGCATGTGCCTGGGCTGAGGTGACAGCCAGCAGCTATGATGTACTTGCCACGTGGGTTACCTATGTGAGGTGGCACCCCACTGGGTGGATATGCCCAGGTTGATGTGACACCTGGCAGCCCTGATGTCCTCAGCACGTGGGTGACTGATGTGAGGTGGCACCCTGCTAGGTGGGGTGTGATGGATCTTAGGTGACATCTAGCAGCCATAATGGCCTTGCAACATGGGTGGCACATGCAAAGTGGCACACCGCAGGTGGGATGTGAGGGGGTCTAGTTGACACCCGGTGGCTTTGACGGTGCAGCTATGTGTGTGACAAGTGCAAGTGTGCACCCATCTGGGTGGGGTGTTACTGGACAGAGGTTACACCTTGTGACCATAATGGCCTCAGCACTTGGGTGGTATGCATGATGTGGCACCCTGCCAGCAGGGTGTGATGGGGCCAATGGACACCCCGTGGTTGTGACAGCCTCTCAACACGGGTGACCCATGTGAGGTGGCTTTTTGCCGGGCAGGGTGTGACTGAGCTGAGGTGACATCTGGCAGCCATTACAGCCTCACCACATGGGTGACCCATGTGTGGTGGCATCCTGTTGGGCTGGATGTGCCTGGGCCTAGGTGACAGCCGGTTGCCATGAGGGCCATGCCACAAGTGTGACCCTTGTGAGATGGCACTCTGGTGGGTGGGGTGTGCATGGGCCTAGGTGCCACATGGTGGCCGAGAGGGCCTCGCAACCCAGGTGACCCTCACGAGATGGCACCCTGCCTGATGGGATGTGCCCAATTCAAGGTGATACCTGATGGTCATGACAGCATCACCACATGCATGGCATGCGCAAGGTGGTACACTGTTGGGCTGTGTTTGATAATCCTAGGTGACACCCTGTGGCCATCATGGCCTTGCCATGTGGGTGGCATGCATGAAGTGGCTCCAGGCCGCACATGGTGTCCCTGGGCTGAGGTGAGACCTGGCAACACTGACGGCCTCACCACATGGCTTACACATGTAAGGTGGCACCCCACAGGGTGGATGTGCCTGGGCTGAGGTGAGGCCTGATATCCCTGGTGGCCTCACCACATGGGTGAATCACATGAGTTGACACCCCACCAGGCAGGGTGTGGTGGGGCTGAAGTGACACCCAGCAGCTGTAATGGCCTTGCAATGTGGGTGGAAGCTGCAAAGTGCCACCGCTCTGGGCAGGGTGTAAGGGTGCCGAGGTGACCCATGGTGCTGTGATGGCCCAGCTCCATGGGTGGCAAGTGCAAGGTTGCACCCCACCAGGTGGGGTGTTACAGGGCCGAGGTGGCACCTGGTGTCTGTGATGGCCTCACCACTTGGGTGGCACACACATGGTAGCACCCTGCCAGGCAAGATGCGAAAGGGTCAATGGACACCCTGTGGCTGTGACAGCCTTGCAACCCTGGTGACCTATACTAGGTGGCTTCCTGCTGGCAGGTTGTGACCGAGCTGAGGTGACACCCGGCAGCAGTGATGGCCTTGCCACATGGGTGACCTGCAAGAGGTGGCACCATGCTGTGTGGGTTGTGACCAGGCCAAGGTGACACCTGGTGGCCATGACAGCCTCACCACAATCGTAGCAAGTGTGAGATTGCACCCTGCAGGCTGCAGTGTGACCAGGCCAAAGTAATCCACAGCAGCTGTGAGAGCCACATCACATGGGTGACCCTTGCAAAGTGGCACCCCGTTAGGTGGTGTGTGACTGGTCCAAGGTGATGCCCAGTGGCCATGAGGACCTCACCACATGGGTGACCCACATGAGCTGGCACCCTGCCTGGCAGGGTGTAACCAGGCCAAGGTGACATCTGGTGGCATAGAGGTGCTCACAACGTGAGTAACCATGCGAGGTGGCATCTCACATGGTGGGGTATGCCCGGGTTGAGGTGACACACTTTGACCGAGACAGACTTGCAGCACAGGTGGCATGCACCAGGTGACACCCCACTGTGCAGTGTGTGATCGGGCTGAGGTGACACCTGGTGGCTGTGATGGTCTCGTCCTGAGGGAAGCACATGCTAGTTGACACCCTGGCAGGTGGGTATTGACCAGGAAGAGGTGACACCCAGTGGCCGTGATGGCCTCACTACATGGGGGACACACAAGAGATGACATGGTGCCAGGTGTGGTGTCACAGGGACAAGGTGGCACCTAGTGGTGTGATTGCCTAGCTATGCGGGTGGCACATCAAGGTGGCACCTGGCAGGGTGGGGAATGACGGGGCTGAAGTGACACCCGGTGGCCATGATGGCCTAGCCATGTGAGTAGCATGCACTATGTAGCACCCCATGGGGCAGTGTCTGAGTGGGCTTAGGTGACACCTCGCGGCCTTGATAGCCTCACCATGCTGGTGACATGGGTGAGGTAGCACCTTGCCTGGTGGGGTGTGACGTGGCTGAGATGACACATGGTGGTCATGATCCCTTGCCTCTTAGGTGGCTCCAGCGTGGTGGCACCCTGCTGTGAAAGCTATGAAGGGGTCAAGGTGACATCCCATGGCTATGACAGCCTCACCACATGGGTGACCCAAGTGAGGTGGCTCCCCACAAGACATGGTGTGACTGAGCTAAGCTGTCACCCAGTGGCAGTGATGGCTTCTCCATGCAGGTGACCCATACGAGGTGGTACCCCACTGGGTGGTGTGTGAAGCAACCAAGGTGACACCCAGCAGCTGTGAGGGCCTCATCACGTGGGTGATCTGTGCATGGTGGCTCCCCACCAGGCAGTGTGTGCTCAGGCAGAGGAGACATCTGGCAGCCATGACAGCCTCACCATGCAGTTGACCTTTGCCAGGTGGCAACCTGCGGGATGGGGTGTGACCATGCAGACGTGACACCCAGCGGTGTGACCACCTTGCCATGCAGGTGCCATGTTGAGGTGACATTCTCCTGGGCAGGGAGTGACGCGGCTGAATATTGGTGGCCGTGAGTGCTGCACCATGTGGGTGGCACATGCTAGGTGACATCCCAATGGGCAAGGTGTACCCAGGCCGAGGTGACACTCAGTGGCTGTGAAGGCCTCACAACACAGGTGACCCATGCGATTTGGAATCCTGCATGGTGTGTTGTGACTGGGTTGACATGACACAGCGACCACATTGGACTTGCAATGTGGGTGGCATGCGTGAGGTTAGCCCTGCCAGGTAGGGTGTGATTGGGCTGAGGTGACACCCGGCAGCCATGATGGGCTTGCCACATGGATGGCACACAAGAGATGACACCCCACTGGGCATGGTGTCATGGGGATGAGGTAAAACACTATGGCCGTTACTGCCTCACCATGTGGGTAGCACATGTGAGGTCGCACCCTACCAGGCCTAGAGTGATGGGGCCAAAGTGAAACATGGTGGCTGAGATGACTTGCCACGTGGGTGGCTAGCACGAGGTGGCACCCAGCTGTGCGTGGTGTGAACGGGCCAAAATGACACCTGGCAGCTGTGACAGCCTCGCCACGCTGGTTACCGCTGTGTGGTGGCATCCCACTGGGTGGTGTATGACTGGGCCAAGGTGACAACCAGCAGCCATGAAGGCCTCACTACATGGGTGACATTCGTGAGTTGAAACCCCACTGGGTGGGGTGTGACCAGGCCTAGGTGAAACATGGCGGCCGTGAGGGCCTCAACACACTGGTGACCCGCATGAGGTGGTATCCTGCTGGGTGGGGTGTGCCCATGCCGAGGTGACACCTGGTTGCTATGATTGCCCTGCAACGTGGGTTACCAGTGCTGGGTGGGGTGCACCCAGGTTGAGGTGACACATGGTTTATGTGACAGATGAGCAATATGGGTGGCATGTGTAAGGTGACACTCCACTGGGGAGGGTGTGACCAGGCTGAGGTGACACCTTGTGGCTGTGATGGCCTTGCCATGTGGGTGGCATGTACGAGGTAGCACCCCACCAGGTAGGGAGTGATGGGGCCGAGGTTCCACCAGGCCACTGTAATGTCCTCAACATGCGGGTGACCAATGAGAGGTAGCATCCCACTAGGTGGGGTGTGCCCAGGCCTAGGTGACACCTGGCAGCCATGATGGCCTCACATTTCAGGTGACTCGTGCGAAGTGGCATTGCACACGGCGAGGTGCACCTGGGTTGAGGTGACACCTGATGACTGTGATGGACTCACCACACGGGTGGCTTGCATGAGGTGACACACTGGAGGACAGAGTGTGATTGAGCTAAGGTGACACCTGGTGGCTGTGGTGTCCTCATCACATGGGTGGCATGCAAGAGATGACACCCCACCAGGTGTGGTGTCATGGGGATGAGGTGACAGCTAGTGGCTGTGACTGCATTGTCATGTGGGTGGCACATGTGAGGTAGCACCCCATCAGGTTGGCAGAGTTGCGGCCGAGGTGACACATGGTGGCTGTGACGGCCTCACCACATGGGTGACCTGCATGAGGTGGCATTCCACCATGAGGCGTGTGTCTGGGCCATTTTGACACCCAGTGGCTGTGATGTCCTCACCACGCGGGTGGCTCATGCAAGGTTTCACCATGCCAGGTGGTGTGTCATGGGGCTGAGGTGACACACCATGGTCATGATGACCTTGCCATGCTGGTGACATATGTGAGGTGGTACCTGACCTGGTGGAGATTGTCAGGACTGAAGTGACACCTGGCGGCCATGATGGGTTTGCCACACAGGTGACCCATGTGAGGTGGCCCCCTGATGGGTGGAGTGCAATGGGGCTGAGGTGACACCTGGTGGCTGTGACGGCCTTGCCATGTGGGTGGCCTGTATGAGGTAGCACCCCACCAGGTAGGGAGTGATGGGGCCGAGTTTCCACCAGGCCACAGTAATGTCCTCAACATGCGGGTGACCAATGAGATGTAGCATCCCACAAGGTGAGGTGTGCCCAGGCCTAGGTGACACCTGGCAGTGTGTTGGCCTCACCACATGGGTGACCCTGGCAGGCTGGAACCCCACTGGGCAGGTGTTTGTGGGCCAAGGTCAAACACAGGTTCTGTGATGGCCTCACCACATGGGTGGCACCCCACTGGGTTGGGTGTGCCCAGGCCAAGGTGACACTCAGGGGCCATGACAGCCTTACCACGTGGGTGACCAGTGTGATGTGGCAACCTGTTGGGCAGCACATGACTGTGCCAAAGTGACACCTGGTGGCTGTGATGGCCTCTCCATGCAGGTGACCTGTACAAGGCCTCACCGCATGGGTGGCATGCATGAGGTTGCTCTCCACTGGGCAGAGTGTCCCAAGGCCGAGGTGACACCTGCTGGCCATGATGGCCTCACCATGCGGATGGCACATGTGGAGTGGCATCCCTCTGGGTGGGATTTGCCCAGGCCGAGGTCAAACCCCACTTCCATTATGGCCTCAATACGTGGGTGACCCACATGAGGTTGCACCCAGCTTGGTGGGTTGTGCCAGTTCTGAGGTGAAACCCAGTGGGCATGAAGGCCTAGCCACACAGGAGACCCACACATGGTGGCACACAGCCAGGCAGTGTGTAACTGGGCTGAGGTGACACCCAGTGACCATTACGGCCTTGCCTCATGGGTGATATGTGTAAAGTGGCACTCTGTGGGGTGGGGTGTGACCAGGCCTAAGTGACACCCTGGCCATGAGGGTCTTGCCACGTGCATCACCTGCATGATGTGGCTCCCCACTGGGCAGGGTGTTAAGTAGCCGAGGTGAAACTCGGCCTCCTGAGCACATCGCCATGCAGGTGGCATGTGCGAAGTGTCACCGTGATGGGTGGGGTGTGACCAGGTCTAGGTGACACCCAGCTGCCATGCAGGCCTCATCAGGCAGATGCACCACAGTATGTGGCACTCCTCCAGTTGGTGTGTTCCCAGGCGCAAGTGAATCCCAGCATTCATGAGGGCATCAACATGTGGGTGACCCATGCGAGGTGGCAGCCCCCAGGTGATGTGTGACTGGGCTGAGGTGAAACCCAATGGAATGTCAGCCTCACCACATAGGTGACCCTGGTGTGGTGGCATCCCACCAGGCGGCATGTGCCCAGGCCAAGGTCAAACACAGCTTCTGTGATGGCCTTGCCACTCGGGTGACAGGTGCAAGGTGGCTCCCCATCAGGTGGCATGTGCCTGGGCTGAGGTGACAGCCAGCAGCTATGATGTACTTGCCACGTGGGTTACCTATGTGAGGTGGCACCCCACTGGGTGGATATGCCCAGGTTGATGTGACACCTGGCAGCCCTGATGTCCTCAGCACGTGGGTGACTGATGTGAGGTGGCACCCTGCTAGGTGGGGTGTGATGGATCTGAGGTGACATCTGGCAGCCATAATGGCCTTGCAACATGGGTGGCACATGCAAAGTGGCACACTGCAGGTGGGAGGTGAGGGGGTTTAGGTGACACCCAGTGGCTTTGACGGTGCAGCTATGTGTGTGACAAGTGCAAGGGTGCACCCAACTGGGTGTCGTGTTACTGGACCGAGGTTACACCTTGTGACCATAATGACCTCAGCACTTGGGTGGTATGCATGATGTGGCACCCTACCAGCAGGGTGTGATGGGGCCAATGGACACCCCGTGGTTGTGACAGCCTCTCAACACGGGTGACCCATGTGAGGTGGCTTTTTGCCGGGCAGGGTGTGACTGAGCTGAGGTGACATCTGGCAGCCATTACAGCCTCACCACATGGGTGACCCATGCGTGGTGGCATCCTGTTGGGCTGGATGTGCCTGGGTCTAGGTGACAGCCGGTTGCCATGAGGGCCATGCCACAAGTGTGACCCTTGTGAGATGGCACTCTGGTTGGTGGGGTGTGCATGGGCCTAGGTGCCACCTGGTGGCCGAGAGGGCCTCGCAACCCAGGTGACCCTCACGAGATGGCACCCTGCCTGATGGGATGTGCCCAATTCAAGGTGATACCTGATGGTCATGACAGCATCACCACATGCATGGCATGCGCAAGGTGGTACACTGTTGGGCTGTGTTTGATAATCCTAGGTGACACCCTGTGGCCATCATGGCCTTCCCATGTGGGTGGCATGCATGAAGTGGCTCCAGGCCGCACATGGTGTCCCTGGGCTGAGGTGAGACCTGGCAACACTGACGGCCTCACCACATGGCTTACACATGTAAGGTGGCACCCCACAGGGTGGATGTGCCTGGGCTGAGGTGAGGCCTGATATCCCTGGTGGCCTCACCACATGGGTGAATCACATGAGTTGACACCCCACCAGGCAGGGTGTGGTGGGGCTGAAGTGACACCCAGCAGCTGTAATGGCCTTGCAATGTGGGTGGAAGCTGCAAAGTGCCACCGCTCTGGGCAGGGTGTAAGGGTGCCGAGGTGACCCATGGTGCTGTGATGGCCCAGCTACATGGGTGGCAAGTGCAAGGTTGCACCCCACCAGGTGGGGTGTTACAGGGCCGAGGTGGCACCTGGTGTCTGTGATGGCCTCACCACTTGGGTGGCACACACATGGTAGCACCCTGCCAGGCAAGGTGCGATAGGGTCAATGGACACCCTGTGGCTGTGACAGCCTTGCAACCCTGGTGACCTATACTAGGTGGCTTCCTGCTGGCAGGTTGTGACCGAGCTGAGGTGACACCCGGCAGCAGTGATGGCCTTGCCACATGGGTGACCTGCAAGAGGTGGCACCATGCTGTGTGGGTTGTGACCAGGCCAAGGTGACACCTGGTGGCCATGACAGCCTCACCACAATCGTAGCAAGTGTGAGATTGCACCCTGCAGGCTGCAGTGTGACCAGGCCAAAGTGATCCACAGCAGCTGTGAGAGCCACATCACATGGGTGACCCTTGCAAAGTGGCACCCCGTTAGGTGGTGTGTGACTGGTCCAAGGTGATGCCCAGTGGCCATGAGGACCTCACCACATGGGTGACCCACATGAGCTGGCACCCTGCCTGGCAGGGTGTAACCAGGCCAAGGTGACATCTGGTGGCATAGAGGTGCTCACAACGTGAGTAACCATGCGAGGTGGCATCTCACATGGTGGGGTATGCCCGGGTTGAGTTGACACACTTTGACCGAGACAGACTTGCAGCACAGGTGGCATGCACCAGGTGACACCCCACTGTGCAGTGTGTGATCGGGCTGAGGTGACACCTGGTGGCTGTGATGGTCTCGTCCTGAGGGAAGCACATGCTAGTTGACACCCTGGCAGGTGGGTATTGACCAGGAAGAGGTGACACCCAGTGGCCGTGATGGCCTCACTACATGGGGGACACACAAGAGATGACATGGTGCCAGGTGTGGTGTCACAGGGACAAGGTGGCACCTAGTGGTGTGATTGCCTAGCTATGTGGGTGGCACATCAAGGTGGCACCTGGCAGGGTGGGGAATGACGGGGCTGAAGTGACACCCGGTGGCCATGATGGCCTAGCCATGTGAGTAGCATGCACTATGTAGCACCCCATCGGGCAGTGTCTGAGTGGGCTTAGGTGACACCTCGCAGCCTTGATAGCCTCACCATGCTGGTGACATGGGTGAGGTAGCACCTTGCCTGGTGGGGTGTGACGTGGCTGAGATGACACATGGTGGTCATGATCCCTTGCCTCTTAGGTGGCTCCAGCGTGGTGGCACCCTGCTGTGAAAGCTATGAAGGGGTCAAGGTGACATCCCATGGCTATGACAGCCTCACCACATGGGTGACCCAAGTGAGGTGGCTCCCCACAAGACATGGTGTGACTGAGCTAAGCTGTCACCCAGTGGCAGTGATGGCTTCTCCATGCAGGTGACCCATACGAGGTGGTACCCCACTGGGTGGTGTGTGAAGCAACCAAGGTCACACCCAGCAGCTGTGAGGGCCTCATCACGTGGGTGATCTGTGCATGGTGGCTCCCCACCAGGCAGTGTGTGCTCAGGCAGAGGAGACATCTGGCAGCCATGACAGCCTCACCATGCAGTTGACCTTTGCCAGGTGGCAACCTGCGGGATGGGGTGTGACCATGCAGACGTGACACCCAGCGGTGTGACCACCTTGCCATGCAGGTGCCATGTTGAGGTGACATTCTCCTGGGCAGGGAGTGACGCGGCTGAATATTGGTGGCCGTGAGTGCTGCACCATGTGGGTGGCACATGCTAGGTGACATCCCAATGGGCAAGGTGTACCCAGGCAGAGGTGACACTCAGTGGCTGTGAAGGCCTCACAACACAGGTGACCCATGCGATTTGGAATCCTGCATGGTGTGGTGTGACAGGGTTGACATGACATAGCGACCACATTGGACTTGCAATGTGGGTGGCATGCGTGAGGTTAGCCCTGCCAGGTAGGGTGTGATTGGGCTGAGGTGACACTCGGAAGCCATGATGGGCTTGCCACATGGATGGCACACAAGAGATGACACCCCACTGGGCATGGTGTCAGGGGATGAGGTAAAACACTATGGCCGTTACTGCCTCACCATGTGGGTAGCACATGTGAGGTCGCACCCTACCAGGCCTAGAGTGATGGGGCCAAAGTGAAACATGGTGGCTGAGATGACTTGCCACGTGGGTGGCTAGCACAAGGTGGCACCCAGCTGTGCGTGGTGTGAACGGGCCAAAATGACACCTGGCAGCTGTGACAGCCTCGCCACGCTGTTTACCGCTGTGTGGTGGCCTCCCACTGGGTGGTGTATGACTGGGCCAAGGTGACAACCAGCAGCCATGAAGGCCTCACTACATGGGTGACATTCGTGAGTTGAAACCCCACTGGGTGGGGTGTGCCCAGGCCTAGGTGAAACATGGCGGCCGTGAGGGCCTCAACACACTGGTGACCCGCATGAGGTGGTATCCTGCTGGGTGGGGTGTGCCCATGCCGAGGTGACACCTGGTTGCTATGATTGCCCTGCAACGTGGGTTACCAGTGCTGGGTGGGGTGCACCCAGGTTGAGGTGACACATGGTTTATGTGACAGATGAGCAATATGGGTGGCATGTGTAAGGTGACACTCCACTGGGGAGGGTGTGACCAGGCTGAGGTGACACCTTGTGGCTGTGACGGCCTTGCCATGTGGTTGGCATGTACGAGGTAGCACCCCACCAGGTAGGGAGAGATGGGGCCGAGGTTCCACCAGGCCACTGTAATGTCCTCAACATGCGGGTGACCAATGAGAGGTAGCATCCCACCAGGTGGGGTGTGCCCAGGCCTAGGTGACACCTGGCAGCCATGATGGCCTCACATTTCTGGTGACTCGTGCGAAGTGGCATTGCACACGGCGAGGTGCACCTGGGTTGAGGTGACACCTGATGACTGTGATGGACTCACCACACGGGTGGCTTGCATGAGGTGACACACTGGAGGACAGAGTGTGATTGAGCTAAGGTGACACCTGGTGGCTGTGGTGTCCTCATCACATGGGTGGCATGCAAGAGATGACACCCCACCAGGTGTGGTGTCATGGGGATGAGGTGACAGCTAGTGGCTGTGACTGCATTGTCATGTGGGTGGCACATGTGAGGTAGCACCCCATCAGGTTGGCAGAGTTGGGGCCGAGGTGACACATGGTGGCTGTGACGGCCTCACCACATGGGTGACCTGCATGAGGTGGCATTCCACCATGAGGCGTGTGTCTGGGCCATTTTGACACCCAGTGGCTGTGATGTCCTCACCACGCGGGTGGCTCATGCAAGGTTTCACCATGCCAGGTGGTGTGTCATGGGGCTGAGGTGACACACCATGGTCATGATGACCTTGCCATGCTGGTGACACATGTGAGGTGGTACCTGACCTGGTGGAGATTGACAGGACTGAAGTGACACCTGGCGGCCATGATGGGTTTGCCACACAGGTGACCCGTGTGAGGTGGCCACCTGATGGGTGGAGTGCAATGGGGCTGAGGTGACACCTGGTGGCTGTGACGGCCTTGCCATGTGGGTGGCCTGTATGAGGTAGCACCCCACCTGGTAGGGAGTGATGGGGCCGAGTTTCCACCAGGCCACAGTAATGTCCTGAACATGCGGGTGACCAATGAGATGTAGCATCCCACCAGGTGAGGTGTGCCCAGGCCTAGGTGACACCTGGCAGTGTGTTGGCCTCACCACATGGGTGACCCTGGCAGGCTGGAACCCCACTGGGCAGGTGTTTCTGGGCCAAGGTCAAACACAGGTTCTGTGATGGCCTCACCACATGGGTGGCACCCCACCGGGTTGGGTGTGCCCAGGCCAAGGTGACACTCAGGGGCCATGACAGCCTTACCACGTGGGTGACCAGTGTGATGTGGCAACCTGTTGGGCAGCACATGACTGTGCCAAAGTGACACCTGGTGGCTGTGATGGCCTCACGATGCAGGTGACCTGTACAAGGCCTCACCGCAAGGGTGGCATGCATGAGGTTGCTCTCCACTGGGCAGAGTGTCCCAAGGCCGAGGTGACACCTGCTGGCCATGATGGCCTCACCATGAGGGTGGCACATGTGGAGTGGCATCCCTCTGGGTGGGATTTGCCCAGGCCGAGGTCAAACCGCACTTCCATTATGGCCTCAATACGTGGGTGACCCACATGAGGTTGCACCCAGCTGGGCAGGTTGTGCCAGTTCTGAGGTGAAACCCAGTGGGCATGAAGGCCTAGCCACACAGGAGACCCACACATGGTGGCACACAGCCAGGCAGTGTGTAACTGGGCTGAGGTGACACCCAGTGACCATTACGGCCTTGCCTCATGGGTGATATGTGTAAAGTGGCACTCTGTGGGGTGGGGTGTGACCAGGCCTAAGTGACACCCTGGCCATGAGGGTCTTGCCACGTGCATCACCTGCATGATGTGGCTCCCCACTGGGCAGGGTGTTAAGTAGCCGAGGTGAAACTCGGCCTCCTGAGCACATCGCCATGCAGGTGGCATGTGCGAAGTGTCACCGTGATGGGTGGGGTGTGACCAGGTCTAGGTGACACCCAGCTGCCATGCAGGCCTCATCAGGCAGATGCACCACAGTATGTGGCACTCCTCCAGTTGGTGTGTTCCCAGGCGCAAGTGAATCCCAGCATTCATGAGGGCATCAACATGTGGGTGACCCATGCGAGGTGGCAGCCCCCAGGTGATGTGTGACTGGGCTGAGGTGAAACCCAATGGAATGTCAGCCTCACCACATAGGTGACCCTGGTGTGGTGGCATCCCACCAGGCGGCATGTGCCCAGGCCAAGGTCAAACACAGCTTCTGTGATGGCCTTGCCACTCGGGTGACAGGTGCAAGGTGGCTCCCCATCAGGTGGCATGTGCCTGGGCTGAGGTGACAGCCAGCAGCTATGATGTACTTGCCACGTGGGTTACCTATGTGAGGTGGCACCCCACTGGGTGGATATGCCCAGGTTGATGTGACACCTGGCAGCCCTGATGTCCTCAGCACGTGGGTGACTGATGTGAGGTGGCACCCTGCTAGGTGGGGTGTGATGGATCTGAGGTGACATCTGGCAGCCATAATGGCCTTGCAACATGGGTGGCACATGCAAAGTGGCACACTGCAGGTGGGAGGTGAGGGGGTTTAGGTGACACCCAGTGGCTTTGACGGTGCAGCTATGTGTGTGACAAGTGCAAGGGTGCACCCAACTGGGTGTCGTGTTACTGGACCGAGGTTACACCTTGTGACCATAATGACCTCAGCACTTGGGTGGTATGCATGATGTGGCACCCTACCAGCAGGGTGTGATGGGGCCAATGGACACCCCGTGGTTGTGACAGCCTCTCAACACGGGTGACCCATGTGAGGTGGCTTTTTGCCGGGCAGGGTGTGACTGAGCTGAGGTGACATCTGGCAGCCATTACAGCCTCACCACATGGGTGACCCATGCGTGGTGGCATCCTGTTGGGCTGGATGTGCCTGGGTCTAGGTGACAGCCGGTTGCCATGAGGGCCATGCCACAAGTGTGACCCTTGTGAGATGGCACTCTGGTTGGTGGGGTGTGCATGGGCCTAGGTGCCACCTGGTGGCCGAGAGGGCCTCGCAACCCAGGTGACCCTCACGAGATGGCACCCTGCCTGATGGGATGTGCCCAATTCAAGGTGATACCTGATGGTCATGACAGCATCACCACATGCATGGCATGCGCAAGGTGGTACACTGTTGGGCTGTGTTTGATAATCCTAGGTGACACCCTGTGGCCATCATGGCCTTCCCATGTGGGTGGCATGCATGAAGTGGCTCCAGGCCGCACATGGTGTCCCTGGGCTGAGGTGAGACCTGGCAACACTGACGGCCTCACCACATGGCTTACACATGTAAGGTGGCACCCCACAGGGTGGATGTGCCTGGGCTGAGGTGAGGCCTGATATCCCTGGTGGCCTCACCACATGGGTGAATCACATGAGTTGACACCCCACCAGGCAGGGTGTGGTGGGGCTGAAGTGACACCCAGCAGCTGTAATGGCCTTGCAATGTGGGTGGAAGCTGCAAAGTGCCACCACTCTGGGCAGGGTGTAAGGGTGCCGAGGTGACCCATGGTGCTGTGATGGCCCAGCTACATGGGTGGCAAGTGCAAGGTTGCACCCCACCAGGTGGGGTGTTACAGGGCCGAGGTGGCACCTGGTGTCTGTGATGGCCTCACCACTTGGGTGGCACACACATGGTAGCACCCTGCCAGGCAAGGTGCGATAGGGTCAATGGACACCCTGTGGCTGTGACAGCCTTGCAACCCTGGTGACCTATACTAGGTGGCTTCCTGCTGGCAGGTTGTGACCGAGCTGAGGTGACACCCGGCAGCAGTGATGGCCTTGCCACATGGGTGACCTGCAAGAGGTGGCACCATGCTGTGTGGGTTGTGACCAGGCCAAGGTGACACCTGGTGGCCATGACAGCCTCACCACAATCGTAGCAAGTGTGAGATTGCACCCTGCAGGCTGCAGTGTGACCAGGCCAAAGTGATCCACAGCAGCTGTGAGAGCCACATCACATGGGTGACCCTTGCAAAGTGGCACCCCGTTAGGTGGTGTGTGACTGGTCCAAGGTGATGCCCAGTGGCCATGAGGACCTCACCACATGGGTGACCCACATGAGCTGGCACCCTGCCTGGCAGGGTGTAACCAGGCCAAGGTGACATCTGGTGGCATAGAGGTGCTCACAACGTGAGTAACCATGCGAGGTGGCATCTCACATGGTGGGGTATGCCCGGGTTGAGGTGACACACTTTGACCGAGACAGACTTGCAGCACAGGTGGCATGCACCAGGTGACACCCCACTGTGCAGTGTGTGATCGGGCTGAGGTGACACCTGGTGGCTGTGATGGTCTCGTCCTGAGGGAAGCACATGCTAGTTGACACCCTGGCAGGTGGGTATTGACCAGGAAGAGGTGACACCCAGTGGCCGTGATGGCCTCACTACATGGGGGACACACAAGAGATGACATGGTGCCAGGTGTGGTGTCACAGGGACAAGGTGGCACCTAGTGGTGTGATTGCCTAGCTATGTGGGTGGCACATCAAGGTGGCACCTGGCAGGGTGGGGAATGACGGGGCTGAAGTGACACCCGGTGGCCATGATGGCCTAGCCATGTGAGTAGCATGCACTATGTAGCACCCCATCGGGCAGTGTCTGAGTGGGCTTAGGTGACACCTCGCAGCCTTGATAGCCTCACCATGCTGGTGACATGGGTGAGGTAGCACCTTGCCTGGTGGGGTGTGACGTGGCTGAGATGACACATGGTGGTCATGATCCCTTGCCTCTTAGGTGGCTCCAGCGTGGTGGCACCCTGCTGTGAAAGCTATGAAGGGGTCAAGGTGACATCCCATGGCTATGACAGCCTCACCACATGGGTGACCCAAGTGAGGTGGCTCCCCACAAGACATGGTGTGACTGAGCTAAGCTGTCACCCAGTGGCAGTGATGGCTTCTCCATGCAGGTGACCCATACGAGGTGGTACCCCACTGGGTGGTGTGTGAAGCAACCAAGGTCACACCCAGCAGCTGTGAGGGCCTCATCACGTGGGTGATCTGTGCATGGTGGCTCCCCACCAGGCAGTGTGTGCTCAGGCAGAGGAGACATCTGGCAGCCATGACAGCCTCACCATGCAGTTGACCTTTGCCAGGTGGCAACCTGCGGGATGGGGTGTGACC
This sequence comes from Hippopotamus amphibius kiboko, assembly GCF_030028045.1. Classification (NCBI taxonomy): domain Eukaryota; kingdom Metazoa; phylum Chordata; class Mammalia; order Artiodactyla; family Hippopotamidae; genus Hippopotamus; species Hippopotamus amphibius. The sequence continues at coordinate 102,041,215 of NC_080188.1, read as the reverse complement.
ATGCAGACGTGACACCCAGCGGTGTGACCACCTTGCCATGCAGGTGCCATGTTGAGGTGACATTCTCCTGGGCAGGGAGTGACGCGGCTGAATATTGGTGGCCGTGAGTGCTGCACCATGTGGGTGGCACATGCTAGGTGACATCCCAATGGGCAAGGTGTACCCAGGCAGAGGTGACACTCAGTGGCTGTGAAGGCCTCACAACACAGGTGACCCATGCGATTTGGAATCCTGCATGGTGTGGTGTGACAGGGTTGACATGACAAAGCGACCACATTGGACTTGCAATGTGGGTGGCATGCGTGAGGTTAGCCCTGCCAGGTAGGGTGTGATTGGGCTGAGGTGACACTCGGAAGCCATGATGGGCTTGCCACATGGATGGCACACAAGAGATGACACCCCACTGGGCATGGTGTCAGGGGATGAGGTAAAACACTATGGCCGTTACTGCCTCACCATGTGGGTAGCACATGTGAGGTCGCACCCTACCAGGCCTAGAGTGATGGGGCCAAAGTGAAACATGGTGGCTGAGATGACTTGCCACGTGGGTGGCTAGCACAAGGTGGCACCCAGCTGTGCGTGGTGTGAACGGGCCAAAATGACACCTGGCAGCTGTGACAGCCTCGCCACGCTGTTTACCGCTGTGTGGTGGCCTCCCACTGGGTGGTGTATGACTGGGCCAAGGTGACAACCAGCAGCCATGAAGGCCTCACTACATGGGTGACATTCGTGAGTTGAAACCCCACTGGGTGGGGTGTGCCCAGGCCTAGGTGAAACATGGCGGCCGTGAGGGCCTCAACACACTGGTGACCCGCATGAGGTGGTATCCTGCTGGGTGGGGTGTGCCCATGCCGAGGTGACACCTGGTTGCTATGATTGCCCTGCAACGTGGGTTACCAGTGCTGGGTGGGGTGCACCCAGGTTGAGGTGACACATGGTTTATGTGACAGATGAGCAATATGGGTGGCATGTGTAAGGTGACACTCCACTGGGGAGGGTGTGACCAGGCTGAGGTGACACCTTGTGGCTGTGACGGCCTTGCCATGTGGTTGGCATGTACGAGGTAGCACCCCACCAGGTAGGGAGAGATGGGGCCGAGGTTCCACCAGGCCACTGTAATGTCCTCAACATGCGGGTGACCAATGAGAGGTAGCATCCCACCAGGTGGGGTGTGCCCAGGCCTAGGTGACACCTGGCAGCCATGATGGCCTCACATTTCTGGTGACTCGTGCGAAGTGGCATTGCACACGGCGAGGTGCACCTGGGTTGAGGTGACACCTGATGACTGTGATGGACTCACCACACGGGTGGCTTGCATGAGGTGACACACTGGAGGACAGAGTGTGATTGAGCTAAGGTGACACCTGGTGGCTGTGGTGTCCTCATCACATGGGTGGCATGCAAGAGATGACACCCCACCAGGTGTGGTGTCATGGGGATGAGGTGACAGCTAGTGGCTGTGACTGCATTGTCATGTGGGTGGCACATGTGAGGTAGCACCCCATCAGGTTGGCAGAGTTGGGGCCGAGGTGACACATGGTGGCTGTGACGGCCTCACCACATGGGTGACCTGCATGAGGTGGCATTCCACCATGAGGCGTGTGTCTGGGCCATTTTGACACCCAGTGGCTGTGATGTCCTCACCACGCGGGTGGCTCATGCAAGGTTTCACCATGCCAGGTGGTGTGTCATGGGGCTGAGGTGACACACCATGGTCATGATGACCTTGCCATGCTGGTGACACATGTGAGGTGGTACCTGACCTGGTGGAGATTGACAGGACTGAAGTGACACCTGGCGGCCATGATGGGTTTGCCACACAGGTGACCCGTGTGAGGTGGCCACCTGATGGGTGGAGTGCAATGGGGCTGAGGTGACACCTGGTGGCTGTGACGGCCTTGCCATGTGGGTGGCCTGTATGAGGTAGCACCCCACCTGGTAGGGAGTGATGGGGCCGAGTTTCCACCAGGCCACAGTAATGTCCTGAACATGCGGGTGACCAATGAGATGTAGCATCCCACCAGGTGAGGTGTGCCCAGGCCTAGGTGACACCTGGCAGTGTGTTGGCCTCACCACATGGGTGACCCTGGCTGGCTGGAACCCCACTGGGCAGGTGTTTCTGGGCCAAGGTCAAACACAGGTTCTGTGATGGCCTCACCACATGGGTGGCACCCCACCGGGTTGGGTGTGCCCAGGCCAAGGTGACACTCAGGGGCCATGACAGCCTTACCACGTGGGTGACCAGTGTGATGTGGCAACCTGTTGGGCAGCACATGACTGTGCCAAAGTGACACCTGGTGGCTGTGATGGCCTCACGATGCAGGTGACCTGTACAAGGCCTCACCGCAAGGGTGGCATGCATGAGGTTGCTCTCCACTGGGCAGAGTGTCCCAAGGCCGAGGTGACACCTGCTGGCCATGATGGCCTCACCATGAGGGTGGCACATGTGGAGTGGCATCCCTCTGGGTGGGATTTGCCCAGGCCGAGGTCAAACCGCACTTCCATTATGGCCTCAATACGTGGGTGACCCACATGAGGTTGCACCCAGCTGGGCAGGTTGTGCCAGTTCTGAGGTGAAACCCAGTGGGCATGAAGGCCTAGCCACACGGGAGACCCACACATGGTGGCACACAGCCAGGCAGTGTGTAACTGGGCCGAGGTGACACCCAGTGACCATTACGGCCTTGCCTCATGCGTGATATGTGTAAAATGGCACTCTGTGGCGTGGGGTGTGACCAGGCCTAAGTGACACCCTGGCCATGAGGGTCTTGCAACGTGCATCACCTGCATGATGTGGCTCCCCACTGGGCAGGTTTTGAAGTAGCCGAGGTGAAACTCGGCCTCCTGACCACATCGCCATGCAGGTGGCATGTGCGAAGTGTCACCATGATGGGTGGGGTGTGACCAGGTCTAGGTGACACCCAGCTGCCATGCAGGCCTCATCAGGCAGATGCACCACAGTATGTGGCACTCCTCCAGTTGGTGTGTGCCCAGGCAAAAGTGAATCCCAGCATTCATGAGGGCATCAACATGTGGGTGACCCATGCGAGGTGGCAGCCCCCAGGTGATGTGTGACTGGGCTGAGGTGAAACCCAATGGAATGTCAGCCTCACCACATAGGTGACCCTGGTGTGGTGGCATCCCACCAGGCGGCATGTGCCCAGGCCAAGGTCAAACACAGCTTCTGTGATGGCCTTGCCTCTCGGGTGACAGGTGCAAGGTGGCTCCCCATCTGGTGGCGTGTGCCTGGGCTGAGGTGACAGCCAGCAGCTATGATGTACTTGCCACGTGGGTTACCTATGTGAGGTGGCACCCCACTGGGTGGATATGCCCAGGTTGATGTGACACCTGGCAGCCCTGATGTCCTCAGCACGTGGGTGACTGATGTGAGGTGGCACCCTGCTAGGTGGGGTGTGATGGATCTGAGGTGACATCTGGCAGCCATAATGGCCTTGCAACATGGGTGGCACATGCAAAGTGGCACACCGCAGGTGGGATGTGAGGGGGTCTAGGTGACACCCAGTGGCTTTGACGGTGCAGCTATGTGTGTGACAAGTGCAAGGGTGCACCCATCTGGGTGGGGTGTTACTGGACCGAGGTTACACCTTGTGACCATAATGGCCTCAGCACTTGGGTGGTATGTATGATGTGGCACCCTGCCAGCAGGGTGTGATGGGGCCAATGGACACCCCGTGGTTGTGACAGCCTCTCAACACGGGTGACCCATGTGAGGTGGCTTTTTGCCGGGCAGGGTGTGACTGAGCTGAGGTGACATCTGGCAGCCACTACAGCCTCACCACATGGCTGACCCATGCGTGGTGGCATCCTGTTGGGCTGGATGTGCCTGGGCCTAGGTGACAGCCGGTTGCCATGAGGGCCATGCCACAAGTGTGACCCTTGTGAGATGGCACTCTGGTGGGTGGGGTGTGCATGGGCCTAGGTGCCACCTGGTGGCCGAGAGGGCCTCGCAACCCAGGTGACCCTCACGAGATGGCACCCTGCCTGATGGGATGTGCCCAATTCAAGGTGATACCTGATGGTCATGACAGCATCACCACATGCATGGCATGCGCAAGGTGGTACACTGTTGGGCTGTGTTTGATAATCCTAGGTGACACCCTGTGGCCATCATGGCCTTGCCATGTGGGTGGCATGCATGAAGTGGCTCCAGGCCGCACATGGTGTCCCTGGGCTGAGGTGAGACCTGGCAACACTGACGGCCTCACCACATGGCTTACACATGTAAGGTGGCACCCCACAGGGTGGATGTGCCTGGGCTGAGGTGAGGCCTGATATCCCTGGTGGCCTCACCACATGGGTGAATCACATGAGTTGACACCCCACCAGGCAGGGTGTGGTGGGGCTGAAGTGACACCCAGCAGCTGTAATGGCCTTGCAATGTGGGTGGAAGCTGCAAAGTGCCACCGCTCTGGGCAGGGTGTAAGGGTGCCGAGGTGACCCATGGTGCTGTGATGGCCCAGCTACATGGGTGGCAAGTGCAAGGTTGCACCCCACCAGGTGGGGTGTTACAGGGCCGAGGTGGCACCTGGTGTCTGTGATGGCCTCACCACTTGGGTGGCACACACATGGTAGCACCCTGCCAGGCAAGGTGCGATAGGGTCAATGGACACCCTGTGGCTGTGACAGCCTTGCAACCCTGGTGACCTATACTAGGTGGCTTCCTGCTGGCAGGTTGTGACTGAGCTGAGGTGACACCCGGCAGCAGTGATGGCCTTGCCACATGGGTGACCTGCAAGAGGTGGCACCATGCTGTGTGGGTTGTGACCAGGCCAAGGTGACACCTGGTGGCCATGACAGCCTCACCACAATCATAGCAAGTGTGAGATTGCACCCTGCAGGCTGCAGTGTGACCAGGCCAAAGTGATCCACAGCAGCTGTGAGAGCCACATCACATGGGTGACCCTTGCAAAGTGGCACCCCGTTAGGTGGTGTGTGACTGGTCCAAGGTGATGCCCAGTGGCCATGAGGACCTCACCACATGGGTGACCCACATGAGCTGGCACCCTGCCTGGCAGGGTGTAACCAGGCCAAGGTGACATCTGGTGGCATAGAGGTGCTCACAACGTGAGTAACCATGCGAGGTGGCATCTCACATGGTGGGGTATGCCCGGGTTGAGGTGACACACTTTGACCGAGAGAGACTTGCAGCACAGGTGGCATGCACCAGGTGACACCCCACTGTGCAGTGTGTGATCGGGCTGAGGTGACACCTGGTGGCTGTGATGGTCTCGTCCTGAGGGAAGCACATGCTAGTTGACACCCTGGCAGGTGGGTATTGACCAGGAAGAGGTGACACCCAGTGGCCGTGATGGCCTCACTACATGGGGGACACACAAGAGATGACATGGTGCCAGGTGTGGTGTCACAGGGACAAGGTGGCACCTAGTGGTGTGATTGCCTAGCTATGTGGGTGGCACATCAAGGTGGCACCTGGCAGGGTGGGGAATGACAAGGCTGAAGTGACACCCGGTGGCCATGATGGCCTAGCCATGTGAGTAGCATGCACTATGTAGCACCCCATGGGGCAGTGTCTGAGTGGGCTTAGGTGACACCTCGCGGCCTTGATAGCCTCACCATGCTGGTGACATGGGTGAGGTAGCACCTTGCCTGGTGGGGTGTGACGTGGCTGAGATGACACATGGTGGTCATGATCCCTTGCCTCTTAGGTGGCTCCAGCGTGGTGGCACCCTGCTGTGAAAGCTATGAAGGGGTCAAGGTGACATCCCATGGCTATGACAGCCTCACCACATGGGTGACCCAAGTGAGGTGGCTCCCCACAAGACATGGTGTGACTGAGCTAAGCTGTCACCCAGTGGCAGTGATGGCTTCTCCATGCAGGTGACCCACACGAGGTGGTACCCCACTGGGTGGTGTGTGAAGCAACCAAGGTGACACCCAGCAGCTGTGAGGGCCTCATCACGTGGGTGATCTCTGCATGGTGGCTCCCCACCAGGCAGTGTGTGCTCAGGCAGAGGAGACATCTGGCAGCCATGACAGCCTCACCATGCAGTTGACCTTTGCCAGGTGGCAACCTGCGGGATGGGGTGTGACCATGCAGACGTGACACCCAGCGGTGTGACCACCTTGCCATGCAGGTGCCATGTTGAGGTGACATTCTCCTGGGCAGGGAGTGACGCGGCTGAATATTGGTGGCCGTGAGTGCTGCACCATGTGGGTGGCACATGCTAGGTGACATCCCAATGGGCAAGGTGTACCCAGGCCGAGGTGACACTCAGTGGCTGTGAAGGCCTCACAACACAGGTGACCCATGCGATTTGGAATCCTGCATGGTGTGGTGTGACTGGGTTGACATGACAAAGTGACCACATTGGACTTGCAATGTGGGTGGCATGCGTGAGGTTAGCCCTGCCAGGTAGGGTGTGATTGGGCTGAGGTGACACCCGGCAGCCATGATGGGCTTGCCACATGGATGGCACACAAGAGATGACACCCCACTGGGCATGGTGTCATGGGGATGAGGTAAAACACTATGGCCGTTACTGCCTCACCATGTGGGTAGCACATGTGAGGTCGCACCCTACCAGGCCTAGAGTGATGGGGCCAAAGTGAAACATGGTGGCTGAGATGACTTGCCACGTGGGTGGCTAGCACGAGGTGGCACCCAGCTGTGCGTGGTGTGAACGGGCCAAAATGACACCTGGCAGCTGTGACAGCCTCGCCACGCTGGTTACTGCTGTGTGGTGGCATCCCACTGGGTGGTGTATGACTGGGCCAAGGTGACAACCAGCAGCCATGAAGGCCTCACTACATGGGTGACATTCGTGAGTTGAAACCCCACTGGGTGGGGTGTGCCCAGGCCTAGGTGAAACATGGCGGCCGTGAGGGACTCAACACACTGGTGACCCGCATGAGGTGGTATCCTGCTGGGTGGGGTGTGCCCATGCCGAGGTGACACCTGGTTGCTATGATTGCCCTGCAACGTGGGTTACCAGTGCTGGGTGGGGTGCACCCAGGTTGAGGTGACACATGGTTTATGTGACAGATGAGCAATATGGGTGGCATGTGTAAGGTGACACTCCACTGGGGAGGGTGTGACCAGGCTGAGGTGACACCTTGTGGCTGTGACGGCCTTGCCATGTGGTTGGCATGTACGAGGTAGCACCCCACCAGGTAGGAAGTGATGGGGCCGAGGTTCCACCAGGCCACTGTAATGTCCTCAACATGCGGGTGACCAATGAGAGGTAGCATCCCACCAGGTGGGGTGTGCCCAGGCCTAGGTGACACCTGGCAGCCATGATGGCCTCACATTTCAGGTGACTCATGCGAAGTGGCATTGCACACGGCGAGGTGCACCTGGGTTGAGGTGACACCTGATGACTGTGATGGACTCACCGCACGGGTGGCTTGCATGAGGTGACACACTGGAGGACAGAGTGTGATTGAGCTAAGGTGACACCTGGTGGCTGTGGTGTCCTCATCACATGGGTGGCATGCAAGAGATGACACCCCACCAGGTGTGGTGTCATGGGGATGAGGTGACAGCTAGTGGCTGTGACTGCATTGTCATGTGGGTGGCACATGTGAGGTAGCACCCCATCAGGTTGGCAGAGTTGGGGCCGAGGTGACACATGGTGGCTGTGACGGCCTCACCACATGGGTGACCTGCATGAGGTGGCATTCCACCATGAGGCGTGTGTCTGGGCCATTTTGACACCCAGTGGCTGTGATGTCCTCACCACGCGGGTGGCTCATGCAAGGTTTCACCATGCCAGGTGGTGTGTCATGGGGCTGAGGTGACACACCATGGTCATGATGACCTTGCCATGCTGGTGACATATGTGAGGTGGTACCTGACCTGGTGGAGATTGTCAGGACTGAAGTGACACCTGGCGGCCATGATGGGTTTGCCACACAGGTGACCCGTGTGAGGTGGCCCCCTGATGGGTGGAGTGCAATGGGGCTGAGGTGACACCTGGTGGCTGTGACGGCCTTGCCATGTGGGTGGCCTGTATGAGGTAGCACCCCACCAGGTAGGGAGTGATGGGGCCGAGTTTCCACCAGGCCACAGTAATGTCCTGAACATGCGGGTGACCAATGAGATGTAGCATCCCACCAGGTGAGGTGTGCCCAGGCCTAGATGACACCTGGCAGTGTGTTGGCCTCACCACATGGGTGACCCTGGCAGGCTGGAACCCCAGTGGGCAGGTGTTTGTGGGCCAAGGTCAAACACAGGTTCTGTGATGGCCTCACCACATGGGTGGCACCCCACCGGGTTGGGTGTGCCCAGGCCAAGGTGACACTCAGGGGCCATGACAGCCTTACCACGTGGGTGACCAGTGTGATGTGGCAACCTGTTGGGCAGCACATGACTGTGCCAAAGTGACACCTGGTGGCTGTGATGGCCTTTCCATGCAGGTGACATGTACAAGGCCTCACCGCATGGGTGGCATGCATGAGGTTGCTCTCCACTGGGCAGAGTGTCCCAAGGCCGAGGTGACACCTGCTGGCCATGATGGCCTCACCATGTGGATGGCACATGTGGAGTGGCATCCCTCAGGGTTTGATTTGCCCAGGCCGAGGTCAAACCGCACTTCCATTATGGCCTCAATACGTGGGTGACCCACATGAGGTTGCACCCAGCTGGGCAGGTTGTGCCAGTTCTGAGGTGAAACCCAGTGGGCATGAAGGCCTAGCCACACGGGAGACCCACACATGGTGGCACACAGCCAGGCAGTGTGTAACTGGGCCGAGGTGACACCCAGTGACCATTACGGCCTTGCCTCATGCGTGATATGTGTAAAGTGGCACTCTGTGGGGTGGGGTGTGACCAGGCCTAAGTGACACCCTGGCCATGAGGGTCTTGCAACGTGCATCACCTGCATGATGTGGCTCCCCACTGGGCAGGGTGTGAAGTAGCCGAGGTGAAACTCGGCCTCCTGACCACATCGCCATGCAGGTGGCATGTGCGAAGTGTCACCGTGATGGGTGGGGTGTGACCAGGTCTAGGTGACACCCAGCTGCCATGCAGGCCTCATCAGGCAGATGCACCACAGTATGTGGCACTCCTCCAGTTGGTGTGTGCCCAGGCGCAAGTGAATCCCAGCATTCATGAGGGCATCAACATGTGGGTGACCCATGCGAGGTGGCAGCCCCCAGGTGATGTGTGACTGGGCTGAGGTGAAACCCAATGGAATGTCAGCCTCACCACATAGGTGACCCTGGTGTGGTGGCATCCCACCAGGCGGCATGTGCCCAGGCCAAGGTCAAACACAGCTTCTGTGATGGCCTTGCCACTCGGGTGACAGGTGCAAGGTGGCTCCCCATCAGGTGGCATGTGCCTGGGCTGAGGTGACAGCCAGCAGCTATGATGTACTTGCCACTTGGTTTACCTATGTGAGGTGGCACCCCACTGGGTGGATATGCCCAGGTTGATGTGACACCTGGCAGCCCTGATGTCCTCAGCACGTGGGTGACTGATGTGAGGTGGCACCCTGCTACGTGGGGTGTGATGGATCTGAGGTGACATCTGGCAGCCATAATGGCCTTGCAACATGGGTGGCACATGCACAGTGGCACACTGCAGGTTTGAGGTGAGGGGGTTTAGGTGACACCCAGTGGCTTTGACGGTGCAGCTATGTGTGTGACAAGTGCAAGGGTGCACCCATCTGGGTGGCGTGTTACTGGACCGAGGTTACACCTTGTGACCATAATGACCTCAGCACTTGGGTGGTATGCATGATGTGGCACCCTGCCAGCAGGGTGTGATGGGGCCAATGGACAGCCCGTGGTTGTGACAGCCTCTCAACACAGGTGAACCATGTGAGGTGGCTTATTGCCGGGCAGGGTGTGACTGAGCTGAGGTGACATCTGGCAGCCATTACAGCCTCACCACATGGGTGACCCATGCGTGGTGGCATCCTGTTGGGCTGGATGTGCCTGGGCCTAGGTGACAGCCTGTTGCCATGAGGGCCATGCCACAAGTGTGACCCTTGTGAGATGGCACTCTGGTGGGTGGGGTGTGCATGGGCCTAGGTGCCACCTGGTGGCTGAGAGGGCCTCACAACCCAGGTGACCCTCATGAGATGGCACCCTGCCTGATGGGATGTGCCCAATTCAAGGTGATACCTGATGGTCATGACAGCATCACCACATGCATGGCATGCGCAAGGTGGTACACTGTTGGGCTGTGTTTGATAATCCTAGGTGACACCCTGTGGCCATCATGGCCTTGCCATGTGGGTGGCATGCATGAAGTGGCTCCAGGCCGCACATGGTGTCCCTGGGCTGAGGTGAGACCTGGCAACACTGACGGCCTCACCACATGGCTTACACATGTAAGGTGGCACCCCACAGGGTGGATGTGCCTGGGCTGAGGTGAGGCCTGATATCCCTGGTGGCCTCACCACATGGGTGAATCACATGAGTTGACACCCCACCAGGCAGGGTGTGGTGGGGCTGAAGTGACACCCAGCAGCTGTAATGGCCTTGCAATGTGGGTGGAAGCTGCAAAGTGCCACCGCTCTGGGCAGGGTGTAAGGGTGCCGAGGTGACCCATGGTGCTGTGATGGCCCAGCTACATGGGTGGCAAGTGCAAGGTTGCACCCCACCAGGTGGGGTGTTACAGGGCCGAGGTGGCACCTGGTGTCTGTGATGGCCTCACCACTTGGGTGGCACACACATGGTAGCACCCTGCCAGGCAAGGTGCGATAGGGTCAATGGACACCCTGTGGCTGTGACAGCCTTGCAACCCTGGTGACCTATACTAGGTGGCTTCCTGCTGGCAGGTTGTGACCGAGCTGAGGTGACACCCGGCAGCAGTGATGGCCTTGCCACATGGGTGACCTGCAAGAGGTGGCACCATGCTGTGTGGGTTGTGACCAGGCCAAGGTGACACCTGGTGGCCATGACAGCCTCACCACAATCGTAGCAAGTGTGAGATTGCACCCTGCAGGCTGCAGTGTGACCAGGCCAAAGTGATCCACAGCAGCTGTGAGAGCCACATCACATGGGTGACCCTTGCAAAGTGGCACCCCGTTAGGTGGTGTGTGACTGGTCCAAGGTGATGCCCAGTGGCCATGAGGACCTCACCACATGGGTGACCCACATGAGCTGGCACCCTGCCTGGCAGGGTGTAACCAGGCCAAGGTGACATCTGGTGGCATAGAGGTGCTCACAACGTGAGTAACCATGCGAGGTGGCATCTCACATGGTGGGGTATGCCCGGGTTGAGGTGACACACTTTGACCGAGACAGACTTGCAGCACAGGTGGCATGCACCAGGTGACACCCCACTGTGCAGTGTGTGATCGGGCTGAGGTGACACCTGGTGGCTGTGATGGTCTCGTCCTGAGGGAAGCACATGCTAGTTGACACCCTGGCAGGTGGGTATTGAGCAGGAAGAGGTGACACCCAGTGGCCGTGATGGCCTCACTACATGGGGGACACACAAGAGATGACATGGTGCCAGGTGTGGTGTCACAGGGACAAGGTGGCACCTAGTGGTGTGATTGCCTAGCTATGTGGGTGGCACATCAAGGTGGCAGCTGGCAGGGTGGGGAATGACGGGGCTGAAGTGACACCCGGTGGCCATGATGGCCTAGCCATGTGAGTAGCATGCACTATGTAGCACCCCATCGGGCAGTGTCTGAGTGGGCTTAGGTGACACCTCGCGGCCTTGATAGCCTCACCATGCTGGTGACATGGGTGAGGTAGCACCTTGCCTGGTGGGGTGTGACGTGGCTGAGATGACACATGGTGGTCATGATCCCTTGCCTCTTAGGTGGCTCCAGCATGGTGGCACCCTGCTGTGAAAGCTATGAAGGGGTCAAGGTGACATCCCATGGCTATGACAGCCTCACCACATGGGTGACCCAAGTGAGGTGGCTCCCCACAAGACATGGTGTGACTGAGCTAAGCTGTCACCCAGTGGCAGTGATGGCTTCTCCATGCAGGTGACCCATACGAGGTGGTACCCCACTGGGTGGTGTGTGAAGCAACCAAGGTGACACCCAGCAGCTGTGAGGGCCTCATCACGTGGGTGATCTGTGCATGGTGGCTCCCCACCAGGCAGTGTGTGCTCAGGCAGAGGAGACATCTGGCAGCCATGACAGCCTCACCATGCAGTTGACCTTTGCCAGGTGGCAACCTGCAAGATGGGGTGTGACCATGCAGACGTGACACCCAGCGGTGTGACCACCTTGCCATGCAGGTGCCATGTTGAGGTGACATTCTCCTGGGCAGGGAGTGACACGGCTGAATATTGGTGGCCGTGAGTGCTGCACCATGTGGGTGGCACATGCTAGGTGACATCCCAATGGGCAAGGTGTACCCAGGCCGAGGTGACACTCAGTGGCTGTGAAGGCCTCACAACACAGGTGACCCATGCGATTTGGAATCCTGCATGGTGTGTTGTGACTGGGTTGACATGACACAGCGACCACATTGGACTTGCAATGTGGGTGGCATGCGTGAGGTTAGCCCTGCCAGGTAGGGTGTGATTGGGCTGAGGTGACACCCGGCAGCCATGATGGGCTTGCCACATGGATGGCACACAAGAGATGACACCCCACTGGGCATGGTGTCATGGGGATGAGGTAAAACACTATGGCCGTTACTGCCTCACCATGTGGGTAGCACATGTGAGGTCGCACCCTACCAGGCCTAGAGTGATGGGGCCAAAGTGAAACATGGTGGCTGAGATGACTTGCCACGTGGGTGGCTAGCACGAGGTGGCACCCAGCTGTGCGTGGTGTGAACGGGCCAAAATGACACCTGGCAGCTGTGACAGCCTCGCCACGCTGGTTACCGCTGTGTGGTGGCATCCCACTGGGTGGTGTATGACTGGGCCAAGGTGACAACCAGCAGCCATGAAGGCCTCACTACATGGGTGACATTCGTGAGTTGAAACCCCACTGGGTGGGGTGTGCCCAGGCCTAGGTGAAACATGGCGGCCGTGAGGGCCTCAACACACTGGTGACCCGCATGAGGTGGTATCCTGCTGGGTGGGGTGTGCCCATGCCGAGGTGACACCTGGTTACTATGATTGCCCTGCAACGTGGGTTACCAGTGCTGGGTGGGGTGCACCCAGGTTGAGGTGACACATGGTTTATGTGACAGATGAGCAATATGGGTGGCATGTGTAAGGTGACACTCCACTGGGGAGGGTGTGACCAGGCTGAGGTGACACCTTGTGGCTGTGATGGCCTTGCCATGTGGGTGGCATGTACGAGGTAGCACCCCACCAGGTAGGGAGTGATGGGGCCGAGGTTCCACCAGGCCACTGTAATGTCCTCAACATGCGGGTGACCAATGAGAGGTAGCATCCCACCAGGTGGGGTGTGCCCAGGCCTAGGTGACACCTGGCAGCCATGATGGCCTCACATTTCAGGTGACTCGTGCGAAGTGGCATTGCACACGGCGAGGTGCACCTGGGTTGAGGTGACACCTGATGACTGTGATGGACTCACCACACGGGTGGCTTGCATGAGGTGACACACTGGAGGACAGAGTGTGATTGAGCTAAGGTGACACCTGGTGGCTGTGGTGTCCTCATCACATGGGTGGCATGCAAGAGATGACACCCCACCAGGTGTGGTGTCATGGGGATGAGGTGACAGCTAGTGGCTGTGACTGCATTGTCATGTGGGTGGCACATGTGAGGTAGCACCCCATCAGGTTGGCAGAGTTGGGGCCGAGGTGACACATGGTGGCTGTGACGGCCTCACCACATGGGTGACCTGCATGAGGTGGCATTCCACCATGAGGCGTGTGTCTGGGCCATTTTGACACCCAGTGGCTGTGATGTCCTCACCACGCGGGTGGCTCATGCAAGGTTTCACCATGCCAGGTGGTGTGTCATGGGGCTGAGGTGACACACCATGGTCATGATGACCTTGCCATGCTGGTGACATATGTGAGGTGGTACCTGACCTGGTGGAGATTGTCAGGACTGAAGTGACACCTGGCGGCCATGATGGGTTTGCCACACAGGTGACCCGTGTGAGGTGGCCCCCTGATGTGTGGAGTGCAATGGGGCTGAGGTGACACCTGGTGGCTGTGACGGCCTTGCCATGTGGGTGGCCTGTATGAGGTAGCACCCCACCAGGTAGGGAGTGATGGGGCCGAGTTTCCACCAGGCCACAGTAATGTCCTGAACATGCGGGTGACCAATGAGATGTAGCATCCCACCAGGTGAGGTGTGCCCAGGCCTAGGTGACACCTGGCAGTGTGTTGGCCTCACCACATGGGTGACCCTGGAAGGCTGGAACCCCACTGGGCAGGTGTTTGTGGGCCAAGGTCAAACAGGTTCTGTGATGGCCTCACCACATGGGTGGCACCCCACTGGGTTGGGTGTGCCCAGGCCAAGGTGACACTCAGGGGCCATGACAGCCTTACCACGTGGGTGACCAGTGTGATGTGGCAACCTGTTGGGCAGCACATGACTGTGCCAAAGTGACACCTGGTGGCTGTGATGGCCTCTCCATGCAGGTGACCTGTACAAGGCCTCACCGCATGGGTGGCATGCATGAGGTTGCTCTCCACTGGGCAGAGTGTCCCAAGGCCGAGGTGACACCTGCTGGCCATGATGGCCTCACCATGCGGATGGCACATGTGGAGTGGCATCCCTCTGGGTGGGATTTGCCCAGGCCAAGGTCAAACCCAACTTCCATTATGGCCTCAATACGTGGGTGACCCACATGAGGTTGCACCCAGCTGGGCAGGTTGTGCCAGTTCTGAGGTGAAACCCAGTGGGCATGAAGGCCTAGCCACACGGGAGACCCACACATGGTGGCACACAGCCAGGCAGTGTGTAACTGGGCCGAGGTGACACCCAGTGACCATTACGGCCTTGCCTCATGGGTGATATATGTAAAGTGGCACTCTGTGGGGTGGGGTGTGACCAGGCCTAAGTGACACCCTGGCCATGAGGGTCTTGCAACGTGCATCACCTGCATGTTGTGGCTCCCCACTGGGCAGGGTGTGAAGTAGCCGAGGTGAAACTCGGCCTCCTGAGCACATCGCCATGCAGGTGGCATGTGCGAAGTGTCACCGTGATGGGTGGGGTGTGACCAGGTCTAGGTGACACCCAGCTGCCATGCAGGCCTCATCAGGCAGATGCACCACAGTATGTGGCACTCCTCCAGTTGGTGTGTGCCCAGGCGCAAGTGAATCCCAGCATTCATGAGGGCATCAACATGTGGGTGACCCATGCGAGGTGGCAGCCCCCAGGTGATGTGTGACTGGGCTGAGGTGAAACCCAATGGAATGTCAGCCTCACCACATAGGTGACCCTGGTGTGGTGGCATCCCACCAGGCGGCATGAGCCCAGGCCAAGGTCAAACACAGCTTCTGTGATGGCCTTGCCACTCGGGTGACAGGTGCAAGGTGGCTCCCCATCAGGTGGCATGTGCCTGGGCTGAGGTGACAGCCAGCAGCTATGATGTACTTGCCACGTGGGTTACCTATGTGAGGTGGCACCCCACTGGGTGGATATGCCCAGGTTGATGTGACACCTGGCAGCCCTGATGTCCTCAGCACGTGGGTGACTGATGTGAGGTGGCACCCTGCTAGGTGGGGTGTGATGGATCTGAGGTGACATCTGGCAGCCATAATGGCCTTGCAACATGGGTGGCACATGCAAAGTGGCACACTGCAGGTTTGAGGTGAGGGGGTTTAGGTGACACCCAGTGGCTTTGATGGTGCAGCTATGTGTGTGACAAGTGCAAGGGTGCACCCATCTGGGTGGCGTGTTACTGGACCGAGGTTACACCTTGTGACCATAATGACCTCAGCACTTGGGTGGTATGCATGATGTGGCACCCTGCCAGCAGGGTGTGATGGGGCCAATGGACACCCCGTGGTTGTGACAGCCTCTCAACACGGGTGACCCATGTGAGGTGGCTTTTTGCCGGGCAGGGTGTGACTGAGCTGAGGTGACATCTGGCAGCCATTACAGCCTCACCACATGGGTGACCCATGCGTGGTGGCATCCTGTTGGGCTGGATGTGCCTGGGCCTAGGTGACAGCCTGTTGCCATGAGGGCCATGCCACAAGTGTGACCCTTGTGAGATGGCACTCTGGTGGGTGGGGTGTGCATGGGCCTAGGTGCCACCTGGTGGCCGAGAGGGCCTCGCAACCCAGGTGACCCTCACGAGATGGCACCCTGCCTGATGGGATGTGCCCAATTCAAGGTGATACCTGATGGTCATGACAGCATCACCACATGCATGGCATGCGCAAGGTGGTACACTGTTGGGCTGTGTTTGATAATCCTAGGTGACACCCTGTGGCCATCATGGCCTTGCCATGTGGGTGGCATGCATGAAATGGCTCCAGGCCGCACATGGTGTCCCTGGGCTGAGGTGAGACCTGGCAACACTGACGGCCTCACCACATGGCTTACACATGTAAGGTGGCACCCCACAGGGTGGATGTGCCTGGGCTGAGGTGAGGCCTGATATCCCTGGTGGCCTCACCACGTGGGTGAATCACATGAGTTGACACCCCACCAGGCAGGGTGTGGTGGGGCTGAAGTGACACCCAGCAGCTGTAATGGCCTGGCAGTGTGGGTGGAACCTGCAAAGTGCCACCGCTCTGGGCAGGGTGTAAGGGTGCCGAGGTGACCCATGGTGCTGTGATGGCCCAGCTACATGGGTGGCAAGTGCAAGGTTGCACCCCACCAGGTGGGGTGTTACAGGGCCGAGGTGGCACCTGGTGTCTGTGATGGCCTCACCACTTGGGTGGCACACACATGGTAGCACCCTGCCAGGCAAGGTGCGAAAGGGTCAATGGACACCCTGTGGCTGTGACAGCCTTGCAACCCTGGTGACCTATACTAGGTGGCTTCCTGCTGCGCAGGTTGTGACTGAGCTGAGGTGACACCCGGCAGCAGTGATGGCCTTGCCACATGGGTGACCTGCAAGAGGTGGCACCATGCTGTGTGGGTTGTGACCAGGCCAAGGTGACACCTGGTGGCCATGACAGCCTCACCACAATCGTAGCAAGTGTGAGATTGCACCCTGCAGGCTGCAGTGTGACCAGGCCAAAGTGATCCACAGCAGCTGTGAGAGCCACATCACATGGGTGACCCTTGCAAAGTGGCACCCCGTTAGGTGGTGTGTGACTGGTCCAAGGTGATGCCCAGTGGCCATGAGGACCTCACCACATGGGTGACCCACATGAGCTGGCACCCTGCCTGGCAGGGTGTAACCAGGCCAAGGTGACATCTGGTGGCATAGAGGTGCTCACAACGTGAGTAACCATGCGAGGTGGCATCTCACATGGTGGGGTATGCCCGGGTTGAGGTGACACACTTTGACCGAGACAGACTTGCAGCACAGGTGGCATGCACCAGGTGACACCCCACTGTGCAGTGTGTGATCGGGCTGAGGTGACACCTGGTGGCTCTGATGGTCTCGTCCTGAGGGAAGCACATGCTAGTTGACACCCTGGCAGGTGGGTATTGACCAGGAAGAGGTGACACCCAGTGGCCGTGATGGCCTCACTACATGGGGGACACACAAGAGATGACATGGTGCCAGGTGTGGTGTCACAGGGACAAGGTGGCACCTAGTGGTGTGATTGCCTAGCTATGCGGGTGGCACATCAAGGTGGCACCTGGCAGGGTGGGGAATGACGGGGCTGAAGTGACACCCGGTGGCCATGATGGCCTAGCCATGTGAGTAGCATGCACTATGTAGCACCCCATGGGGCAGTGTCTGAGTGGGCTTAGGTGACACCTCGCGGCCTTGATAGCCTCACCATGCTGGTGACATGGGTGAGGTAGCACCTTGCCTGGTGGGGTGTGACGTGGCTGAGATGACACATGGTGGTCATGATCCCTTGCCTCTTAGGTGGCTCCAGCGTGGTGGCACCCTGCTGTGAAAGCTATGAAGGGGTCAAGGTGACATCCCATGGCTATGACAGCCTCACCACATGGGTGACCCAAGTGAGGTGGCTCCCCACAAGACATGGTGTGACTGAGCTAAGCTGTCACCCAGTGGCAGTGATGGCTTCTCCATGCAGGTGACCCATACGAGGTGGTACCCCACTGGGTGGTGTGTGAAGCAACCAAGGTGACACCCAGCAGCTGTGAGGGCCTCATCACGTGGGTGATCTGTGCATGGTGGCTCCCCACCAGGCAGTGTGTGCTCAGGCAGAGGAGACATCTGGCAGCCATGACAGCCTCACCATGCAGTTGACCTTTGCCAGGTGGCAACCTGCGGGATGGGGTGTGACCATGCAGACGTGACACCCAGCGGTGTGACCACCTTGCCATGCTGGTGCCATGTTGAGGTGACATTCTCCTGGGCAGGGAGTGGCGCGGCTGAATATTGGTGGCCGTGAGTGCTGCACCATGTGGGTGGCACATGCTAGGTGACATCCCAATGGGCAAGGTGTACCCAGGCCGAGGTGACACTCAGTGGCTGTGAAGGCCTCACAACACAGGTGACCCATGCGATTTGGAATCCTGCATGGTGTGTTGTGACTGGGTTGACATGACACAGCGACCACATTGGACTTGCAATGTGGGTGGCATGCGTGAGGTTAGCCCTGCCAGGTAGGGTGTGTTTGGGCTGAGGTGACACCCGGCAGCCATGATGGGCTTGCCACATGGATGGCACACAAGAGATGACACCCCACTGGGCATGGTGTCATGGGGATGAGGTAAAACACTATGGCCGTTACTGCCTCACCATGTGGGTAGCACATGTGAGGTCGCACCCTACCAGGCCTAGAGTGATGGGGCCAAAGTGAAACATGGTGGCTGAGATGACTTGCCACGTGGGTGGCTAGCACGAGGTGGCACCCAGCTGTGCGTGGTGTGAACGGGCCAAAATGACACCTGGCAGCTGTGACAGCCTCGCCACGCTGGTTACCGCTGTGTGGTGGCATCCCACTGGGTGGTGTATGACTGGGCCAAGGTGACAACCAGCAGCCATGAAGGCCTCACTACATGGGTGACATTCGTGAGTTGAAACCCCACTGGGTGGGGTGTGCCCAGGCCTAGGTGAAACATGGCGGCCGTGAGGGCCTCAACACACTGGTGACCCGCATGAGGTGGTATCCTGCTGGGTGGGGTGTGCCCATGCCGAGGTGACACCTGGTTGCTATGATTGCCCTGCAACGTGGGTTACCAGTGCTGGGTGGGGTGCACCCAGGTTGAGGTGACACATGGTTTATGTGACAGATGAGCAATATGGGTGGCATGTGTAAGGTGACACTCCACTGGGGAGGCTGTGACCAGGCTGAGGTGACACCTTGTGGCTGTGATGGCCTTGCCATGTGGTTGGCATGTACGAGGTAGCACCCCACCAGGTAGGGAGTGATGGGGCCGAGGTTCCACCAGGCCACTGTAATGTCCTCAACATGCGGGTGACCAATGAGAGGTAGCATCCCACCAGGTGGGGTGTGCCCAGGCCTAGGTGACACCTGGCAGCCATGATGGCCTCACATTTCAGGTGACTCGTGCGAAGTGGCATTGCACACGGCGAGGTGCACCTGGGTTGAGGTGACACCTGATGACTGTGATGGACTCACCACACGGGTGGCTTGCATGAGGTGACACACTGGAGGACAGAGTGTGATTGAGCTAAGGTGACACCTGGTGGCTGTGGTGTCCTCATCACATGGGTGGCATGCAAGAGATGACACCCCACCAGGTGTGGTGTCATGGGGATGAGGTGACAGCTAGTGGCTGTGACTGCATTGTCATGTGGGTGGCACATGTGAGGTAGCACCCCATCAGGTTGGCAGAGTTGCGGCCGAGGTGACACATGGTGGCTGTGACGGCCTCACCACATGGGTGACCTGCATGAGGTGGCATTCCACCATGAGGCGTGTGTCTGGGCCATTTTGACACCCAGTGGCTGTGATGTCCTCACCACGCGGGTGGCTCATGCAAGGTTTCACCATGCCAGGTGGTGTGTCATGGGGCTGAGGTGACACACCATGGTCATGATGACCTTGCCATGCTGGTGACATATGTGAGGTGGTACCTGACCTGGTGGAGATTGACAGGACTGAAGTGACACCTGGCGGCCATGATGGGTTTGCCACACAGGTGACCCGTGTGAGGTGGCCACCTGATGGGTGGAGTGCAATGGGGCTGAGGTGACACCTGGTGGCTGTGACGGCCTTGCCATGTGGGTGGCCTGTATGAGGTAGCACCCCACCAGGTAGGGAGTGATGGGGCCGAGTTTCCACCAGGCCACAGTAATGTCCTGAACATGCGGGTGACCAATGAGATGGAGCATCCCACCAGGTGAGGTGTGCCCAGGCCTAGGTGACACCTGGCAGTGTGTTGGCCTCACCACATGGGTGACCCTGGCAGGCTGGAACCCCACTGGGCAGGTGTTTCTGGGCCAAGGTCAAACACAGGTTCTGTGATGGCCTCACCACATGGGTGGCACCCCACCGGGTTGGGTGTGCCCAGGCCAAGGTGACACTCAGGGGCCATGACAGCCTTACCACGTGGGTGACCAGTGTGATGTGGCAACCTGTTGGGCAGCACATGACTGTGCCAAAGTGACACCTGGTGGCTGTGATGGCCTCACGATGCAGGTGACCTGTACAAGGCCTCACCGCAAGGGTGGCATGCATGAGGTTGCTCTCCACTGGGCAGAGTGTCCCAAGGCCGAGGTGACACCTGCTGGCCATGATGGCCTCACCATGCGGGTGGCACATGTGGAGTGGCATCCCTCTGGGTGGGATTTGCCCAGGCCGAGGTCAAACCGCACTTCCATTATGGCCTCAATACGTGGGTGACCCACATGAGGTTGCACCCAGCTGGGCAGGTTGTGCCAGTTCTGAGGTGAAACCCAGTGGGCATGAAGGCCTAGCCACACGGGAGACCCACACATGGTGGCACACAACCAGGCAGTGTGTAACTGGGCCGAGGTGACACCCAGTGACCATTACGGCCTTGCCTCATGCGTGATATGTGTAAAATGGCACTCTGTGGCGTGGGGTGTGACCAGGCCTAAGTGACACCCTGGCCATGAGGGTCTTGCAACGTGCATCACCTGCATGATGTGGCTCCCCACTGGGCAGGTTTTGAAGTAGCCGAGGTGAAACTCGGCCTCCTGACCACATCGCCATGCAGGTGGCATGTGCGAAGTGTCACCATGATGGGTGGGGTGTGACCAGGTCTAGGTGACACCCAGCTGCCATGCAGGCCTCATCAGGCAGATGCACCACAGTATGTGGCACTCCTCCAGTTGGTGTGTGCCCAGGCAAAAGTGAATCCCAGCATTCATGAGGGCATCAACATGTGGGTGACCCATGCGAGGTGGCAGCCCCCAGGTGATGTGTGACTGGGCTGAGGTGAAACCCAATGGAATGTCAGCCTCACCACATAGGTGACCCTGGTGTGGTGGCATCCCACCAGGTGGCATGTGCCCAGGCCAAGGTCAAACACAGCTTCTGTGATGGCCTTGCCACTCGGGTGACAGGTGCAAGGTGGCTCCCCATCTGGTGGCGTGTGCCTGGGCTGAGGTGACAGCCAGCAGCTATGATGTACTTGCCACGTGGGTTACCTATATGAGGTGGCACCCCACTGGGTGGATATGCCCAGGTTGATGTGACACCTGGCAGCCCTGATGTCCTCAGCAAGTGGGTGACTGATGTGAGGTGGCACCCTGCTAGGTGGGGTGTGATGGATCTTAGGTGACATCTGGCAGCCATAATGGCCTTGCAACATGGGTGGCACATGCAAAGTGGCACACCGCAGGTGGGAAGTGAGGGGGTCTAGGTGACACCCGGTGGCTTTGACGGTGCAGCTATGTGTGTGACAAGTGCAAGGGTGCACCCATCTGGGTGGGGTGTTACTGGACCGAGGTTACACCTTGTGACCATAATGGCCTCAGCACTTGGGTGGTATGCATGATGTGGCACCCTGCCAGCAGGGTGTGATGGGGTCAATGGACACCCCGTGGTTGTGACAGCCTCTCAACACGGGTGACCCATGTGAGGTGGCTTTTTGCCGGGCAGGGTGTGACTGAGCTGAGGTGACATCTGGCAGCCATTACAGCCTCACCACATGGCTGACCCATGCGTGGTGGCATCCTGTTGGGCTGGATGTGCCTGGGCCTAGGTGACAGCCTGTTGCCATGAGGGCCATGCCACAAGTGTGACCCTTGTGAGATGGCACTCTGGTGGGTGGGGTGTGCATGGGCCGAGGTGCCACCTGGTGGCCGAGAGGGCCTCGCAACCCAGGTGACCCTCACGAGATGGCACCCTGCCTGATGGGATGTGCCCAATTCAAGGTGATACCTGATGGTCATGACAGCATCACCACATGCATGGCATGCGCAAGGTGGTACACTGTTGGGCTGTGTTTGATAATCCTAGGTGACACCCTGTGGCCATCATGGCCTTGCCATGTGGGTGGCATGCATGAAGTGGCTCCAGGCCGGACTTGGTGTCCCTGGGCTGAGGTGAGACCTGGCAACACTGACGGCCTCACCACATGGCTTACACATGTAAGGTGGCACCCCACAGGGTGGATGTGCCTGGGCTGAGGTGAGGCCTGATATCCCTGGTGGCCTCACCACATGGGTGAATCACATGAGTTGACACCCCACCAGGCAGGGTGTGGTGGGGCTGAAGTGACACCCAGCAGCTGTAATGGCCTTGCAATGTGGGTGGAAGCTGCAAAGTGCCACCACTCTGGGCAGGGTGTAAGGGTGCCGAGGTGACCCATGGTGCTGTGATGGCCCAGCTCCATGGGTGGCAAGTGCAAGGTTGCACCCCACCAGGTGGGGTGTTACAGGGCCGAGGTGGCACCTGGTGGCTGTGATGGCCTCACCACTTGGGTGGCACACACATGGTAGCACCCTGCCAGGCAAGGTGCGATAGGGTCAATGGACACCCTGTGGCTGTGACAGCCTTGCAACCCTGGTGACCTATACTAGGTGGCTTCCTGCTGGCAGGTTGTGACCGAGCTGAGGTGACACCTGGCAGCAGTGATGGCCTTGCCACATGGGTGACCTGCAAGAGGTGGCACCATGCTTTGTGGGTTGTGACCAGGCCAAGGTGACACCTGGTGGCCATGACAGCCTCACCACAATCGTAGCAAGTGTGAGATTGCACCCTGCAGGCTGCAGTGTGACCAGGCCAAAGTGATCCACAGCAGCTGTGAGAGCCACATCACATGGGTGACCCTTGCAAAGTGGCACCCCGTTAGGTGGTGTGTGACTGGTCCAAGGTGATGCCCAGTGGCCATGAGGACCTCACCACATGGGTGACCCACATGAGCTGGCACCCTGCCTGGCAGGGTGTAACCAGGCCAAGGTGACATCTGGTGGCATAGAGGTGCTCACAACGTGAGTAACCATGCGAGGTGGCATCTCACATGGTGGGGTATGCCCGGGTTGAGGTGACACACTTTGACCGAGACAGACTTGCAGCACAGGTGGCATGCACCAGGTGACACCCCACTGTGCAGTGTGTGATCGGGCTGAGGTGACACCTGGTGGCTGTGATGGTCTCGTCCTGAGGGAAGCACATGCTAGTTGACACCCTGGCAGGTGGGTATTGACCAGGAAGAGGTGACACCCAGTGGCCGTGATGGCCTCACTACATGGGGGACACACAAGAGATGACATGGTGCCAGGTGTGGTGTCACAGGGACAAGGTGGCACCTAGTGGTGTGATTGCCTAGCTATGTGGGTGGCACATCAAGGTGGCAGCTGGCAGGGTGGGGAATGACGGGGCTGAAGTGACACCCGGTGGCCATGATGGCCTAGCCATGTGAGTAGCATGCACTATGTAGCACCCCATCGGGCAGTGTCTGAGTGGGCTTAGGTGACACCTCGCAGCCTTGATACCCTCACCATGCTGGTGACATGGGTGAGGTAGCACCTTGCCTGGTGGGGTGTGACGTGGCTGAGATGACACATGGTGGTCATGATCCCTTGCCTCTTAGGTGGCTCCAGCGTGGTGGCACCCTGCTGTGAAAGCTATGAAGGGGTCAAGGTGACATCCCATGGCTATGACAGCCTCACCACATGGGTGACCCAAGTGAGGTGGCTCCCCACAAGACATGGTGTGACTGAGCTAAGCTGTCACCCAGTGGCAGTGATGGCTTCTCCATGCAGGTGACCCATACGAGGTGGTACCCCACTGGGTGGTGTGTGAAGCAACCAAGGTGACACCCAGCAGCTGTGAGGGCCTCATCACGTGGGTGATCTGTGCATGGTGGCTCCCCACCAGGCAGTGTGTGCTCAGGCAGAGGAGACATCTGGCAGCCATGACAGCCTCACCATGCAGTTGACCTTTGCCAGGTGGCAACCTGCGGGATGGGGTGTGACCATGCAGACGTGACACCCAGCGGTGTGACAACCTTGCCATGCAGGTGCCATGTTGAGGTGACATTCTCCTGGGCAGGGAGTGACGCGGCTGAATATTGGTGGCCGTGAGTGCTGCACCATGTGGGTGGCACATGCTAGGTGACATCCCAATGGGCAAGGTGTACCCAGGCCGAGGTGACACTCAGTGGCTGTGAAGGCCTCACAACACAGGTGACCCATGCGATTTGGAATCCTGCATGCTGTGGTGTGACTGGGTTGACATGACAAAGTGACCACATTGGACTTGCAATGTGGGTGGCATGCGTGAGGTTAGCCCTGCCAGGTAGGGTGTGATTGGGCTGAGGTGACACCCGGCAGCCATGATGGGCTTGCCACATGGATGGCACACAAGAGATGACACCCCACTGGGCATGGTGTCATGGGGATGAGGTAAAACACTATGGCCGTTACTGCCTCACCATGTGGGTAGCACATGTGAGGTCGCACCCTACCAGGCCTAGAGTGATGGGGCCAAAGTGAAACATGGTGGCTGAGATGACTTGCCACGTGGGTGGCTAGCACGAGGTGGCACCCAGCTGTGCGTGGTGTGAACGGGCCAAAATGACACCTGGCAGCTGTGACAGCCTCGCCACGCTGGTTACCGCTGTGTGGTGGCATCCCACTGGGTGGTGTATGACTGGGCCAAGGTGACAACCAGCAGCCATGAAGGCCTCACTACATGGGTGACATTCGTGAGTTGAAACCCCACTGGGTGGGGTGTGCCCAGGCCTAGGTGAAACATGGCGGCCGTGAGGGACTCAACACACTGGTGACCCGCATGAGGTGGTATCCTGCTGGGTGGGGTGTGCCCATGCCGAGGTGACACCTGGTTGCTATGATTGCCCTGCAACGTGGGTTACCAGTGCTGGGTGGGGTGCACCCAGGTTGAGGTGACACATGGTTTATGTGACAGATGAGCAATATGGGTGGCATGTGTAAGGTGACACTCCACTGGGGAGGGTGTGACCAGGCTGAGGTGACACCTTGTGGCTGTGACGGCCTTGCCATGTGGTTGGCATGTATGAGGTAGCACCCCACCAGGTAGGAAGTGATGGGGCCGAGGTTCCACCAGGCCACTGTAATGTCCTCAACATGCGGGTGACCAATGAGAGGTAGCATCCCACCAGGTGGAGTGTGCCCAGGCCTAGGTGACACCTGGCAGCCATGATGGCCTCACATTTCAGGTGACTCGTGCGAAGTGGCATTGCACACGGCGAGGTGCACCTGGGTTGAGGTGACACCTGATGACTGTGATGGACTCACCGCACGGGTGGCTTGCATGAGGTGACACACTGGAGGACAGAGTGTGATTGAGCTAAGGTGACACCTGGTGGCTGTGGTGTCCTCATCACATGGGTGGCATGCAAGAGATGACACCCCACCAGGTGTGGTGTCATGGGGATGAGGTGACAGCTAGTGGCTGTGACTGCATTGTCATGTGGGTGGCACATGTGAGGTAGCACCCCATCAGGTTGGCAGAGTTGGGGCCGAGGTGACACATGGTGGCTGTGACGGCCTCACCACATGGGTGACCTGCATGAGGTGGCATTCCACCATGAGGCGTGTGTCTGGGCCATTTTGACACCCAGTGGCTGTGATGTCCTCACCACGCGGGTGGCTCATGCAAGGTTTCACCATGCCAGGTGGTGTGTCATGGGGCTGAGGTGACACACCATGGTCATGATGACCTTGCCATGCTGGTGACATATGTGAGGTGGTACCTGACCTGGTGGAGATTGTCAGGACTGAAGTGACACCTGGCAGCCATGATGGGTTTGCCACACAGGTGACCCGTGTGAGGTGGCCCCCTGATGGGTGGAGTGCAATGGGGCTGAGGTGACACCTGGTGGCTGTGACGGCCTTGCCATGTGGGTGGCCTGTATGAGGTAGCACCCCACCAGGTAGGGAGTGATGGGGCCGAGTTTCCACCAGGCCACAGTAATGTCCTGAACATGCGGGTGACCAATGAGATGTAGCATCCCACCAGGTGAGGTGTGCCCAGGCCTAGATGACACCTGGCAGTGTGTTGGCCTCACCACATGGGTGACCCTGGCAGGCTGGAACCCCAGTGGGCAGGTGTTTGTGGGCCAAGGTCAAACACAGGTTCTGTGATGGCCTCACCACATGGGTGGCACCCCACCGGGTTGGGTGTGCCCAGGCCAAGGTGACACTCAGGGGCCATGACAGCCTTACCACGTGGGTGACCAGTGTGATGTGGCAACCTGTTGGGCAGCACATGACTGTGCCAAAGTGACACCTGGTGGCTGTGATGGCCTTTCCATGCAGGTGACATGTACAAGGCCTCACCGCATGGGTGGCATGCATGAGGTTGCTCTCCACTGGGCAGAGTGTCCCAAGGCCGAGGTGACACCTGCTGGCCATGATGGCCTCACCATGTGGATGGCACATGTGGAGTGGCATACCTCAGGGTGGGATTTGCCCAGGCCGAGGTCAAACCGCACTTCCATTATGGCCTCAATACGTGGGTGACCCACATGAGGTTGCACCCAGCTGGGCAGGTTGTGCCAGTTCTGAGGTGAAACCCAGTGGGCATGAAGGCCTAGCCACACGGGAGACCCACACATGGTGGCACACAGCCAGGCAGTGTGTAACTGGGCCGAGGTGACACCCAGTGACCATTACGGCCTTGCCTCATGCGTGATATGTGTAAAGTGGCACTCTGTGGGGTGGGGTGTGACCAGGCCTAAGTGACACCCTGGCCATGAGGGTCTTGCAACGTGCATCACCTGCATGATGTGGCTCCCCACTGGGCAGGGTGTGAAGTAGCCGAGGTGAAACTCGGCCTCCTTAGCACATCGCCATGCAGGTGGCATGTGCGAAGTGTCACCGTGATGGGTGGGGTGTGACCAGGTCTAGGTGACACCCAGCTGCCATGCAGGCCTCATCAGGCAGATGCACCACAGTATGTGGCACTCCTCCAGTTGGTGTGTGCCCAGGCGCAAGTGAATCCCAGCATTCATGAGGGCATCAACATGTGGGTGACCCATGCGAGGTGGCAGCCCCCAGGTGATGTGTGACTGGGCTGAGGTGAAACCCAATGGAATGTCAGCCTCACCACATAGGTGACCCTGGTGTGGTGGCATCCCACCAGGCGGCATGTTCCCAGGCCAAGGTCAAACACAGCTTCTGTGATGGCCTTGCCACTCGGGTGACAGGTGCAAGGTGGCTCCCCATCTGGTGGCGTGTGCCTGGGCTGAGGTGACAGCCAGCAGCTATGATGTACTTGCCACGTGGGTTACCTATATGAGGTGGCACCCCACTGGGTGGATATGCCCAGGTTGATGTGACACCTGGCAGCCCTGATGTCCTCAGCAAGTGGGTGACTGATGTGAGGTGGCACCCTGCTAGGTGGGGTGTGATGGATCTTAGGTGACATCTGGCAGCCATAATGGCCTTGCAACATGGGTGGCACATGCAAAGTGGCACACCGCAGGTGGGAAGTGAGGGGGTCTAGGTGACACCCGGTGGCTTTGACGGTGCAGCTATGTGTGTGACAAGTGCAAGGGTGCACCCATCTGGGTGGGGTGTTACTGGACCGAGGTTACACCTTGTGACCATAATGGCCTCAGCACTTGGGTGGTATGCATGATGTGGCACCCTGCCAGCAGGGTGTGATGGGGTCAATGGACACCCCGTGGTTGTGACAGCCTCTCAACACGGGTGACCCATGTGAGGTGGCTTTTTGCCGGGCAGGGTGTGACTGAGCTGAGGTGACATCTGGCAGCCATTACAGCCTCACCACATGGGTGACCCATGCGTGGTGGCATCCTGTGGGGCTGGATGTGCCTGGGCCTAGGTGACAGCCTGTTGCCTTGAGGGCCATGCCACAAGTGTGACCCTTGTGAGATGGCACTCTGGTGGGTGGGGTGTGCATGGGCCTAGGTGCCACCTGGTGGCCGAGAGGGCCTCGCAACCCAGGTGACCCTCACGAGATGGCACCCTGCCTGATGGGATGTGCCCAATTCAAGGTGATACCTGATGGTCATGACAGCATCACCACATGCATTTCATGCGCAAGGTGGTACACTGTTGGGCTGTGTTTGATAATCCTAGGTGACACCCTGTGGCCATCATGGCCTTGCCATGTGGGTGGCATGCATGAAGTGGCTCCAGGCCGGACTTGGTGTCCCTGGGCTGAGGTGAGACCTGGCAACACTGACGGCCTCACCACATGGCTTACACATGTAAGGTGGCACCCCACAGGGTGGATGTGCCTGGGCTGAGGTGAGGCCTGATATCCCTGGTGGCCTCACCACATGGGTGAATCACATGAGTTGACACCCCACCAGGCAGGGTGTGGTGGGGCTGAAGTGACACCCAGCAGCTGTAATGGCCTTGCAATGTGGGTGGAAGCTGCAAAGTGCCACCGCTCTGGGCAGGGTGTAAGGGTGCCGAGGTGACCCATGGTGCTGTGATGGCCCAGCTCCATGGGTGGCAAGTGCAAGGTTGCACCCCACCAGGTGGGGTGTTACAGGGCCGAGGTGGCACCTGGTGTCTGTGATGGCCTCACCACTTGGGTGGCACACACATGGTAGCACCCTGCCAGGCAAGGTGCGATAGGGTCAATGGACACCCTGTGGCTGTGACAGCCTTGCAACCCTGGTGACCTATACTAGGTGGCTTCCTGCTGGCAGGTTGTGACCGAGCTGAGGTGACACCTGGCAGCAGTGATGGCCTTGCCACATGGGTGACCTGCAAGAGGTGGCACCATGCTTTGTGGGTTGTGACCAGGCCAAGGTGACACCTGGTGGCCATGACAGCCTCACCACAATCGTAGCAAGTGTGAGATTGCACCCTGCAGGCTGCAGTGTGACCAGGCCAAAGTGATCCACAGCAGCTGTGAGAGCCACATCACATGGGTGACCCTTGCAAAGTGGCACCCCGTTAGGTGGTGTGTGACTGGTCCAAGGTGATGCCCAGTGGCCATGAGGACCTCACCACATGGGTGACCCACATGAGCTGGCACCCTGCCTGGCAGGGTGTAACCAGGCCAAGGTGACATCTGGTGGCATAGAGGTGCTCACAACGTGAGTAACCATGCGAGGTGGCATCTCACATGGTGGGGTATGCCCGGGTTGAGGTGACACACTTTGACCGAGACAGACTTGCAGCACAGGTGGCATGCACCAGGTGACACCCCACTGTGCAGTGTGTGATCGGGCTGAGGTGACACCTGGTGGCTGTGATGGTCTCGTCCTGAGGGAAGCACATGCTAGTTGACACCCTGGCAGGTGGGTATTGACCAGGAAGAGGTGACACCCAGTGGCCGTGATGGCCTCACTACATGGGGGACACACAAGAGATGACATGGTGCCAGGTGTGGTGTCACAGGGACAAGGTGGCACCTAGTGGTGTGATTGCCTAGCTATGTGGGTGGCACATCAAGGTGGCAGCTGGCAGGGTGGGGAATGACGGGGCTGAAGTGACACCCGGTGGCCATGATGGCCTAGCCATGTGAGTAGCATGCACTATGTAGCACCCCATCGGGCAGTGTCTGAGTGGGCTTAGGTGACACCTCGCAGCCTTGATAGCCTCACCATGCTGGTGACATGGGTGAGGTAGCACCTTGCCTGGTGGGGTGTGACGTGGCTGAGATGACACATGGTGGTCATGATCCCTTGCCTCTTAGGTGGCTCCAGCGTGGTGGCACCCTGCTGTGAAAGCTATGAAGGGGTCAAGGTGACATCCCATGGCTATGACAGCCTCACCACATGGGTGACCCAAGTGAGGTGGCTCCCCACAAGACATGGTGTGACTGAGCTAAGCTGTCACCCAGTGGCAGTGATGGCTTCTCCATGCAGGTGACCCATACGAGGTGGTACCCCACTGGGTGGTGTGTGAAGCAACCAAGGTGACACCCAGCAGCTGTGAGGGCCTCATCACGTGGGTGATCTGTGCATGGTGGCTCCCCACCAGGCAGTGTGTGCTCAGGCAGAGGAGACATCTGGCAGCCATGACAGCCTCACCATGCAGTTGACCTTTGCCAGGTGGCAACCTGCGGGATGGGGTGTGACCATGCAGACGTGACACCCAGCGGTGTGACCACCTTGCCATGCAGGTGCCATGTTGAGGTGACATTCTCCTGGGCAGGGAGTGACGCGGCTGAATATTGGTGGCCGTGAGTGCTGCACCATGTGGGTGGCACATGCTAGGTGACATCCCAATGGGCAAGGTGTACCCAGGCCGAGGTGACACTCAGTGGCTGTGAAGGCCTCACAACACAGGTGACCCATGCGATTTGGAATCCTGCATGGTGTGGTGTGACAGGGTTGACATGACAAAGCGACCACATTGGACTTGCAATGTGGGTGGCATGCGTGAGGTTAGCCCTGCCAGGTAGGGTGTGATTGGGCTGAGGTGACACCCGGAAGCCATGATGGGCTTGCCACATGGATGGCACACAAGAGATGACACCCCACTGGGCATGGTGTCAGGGGATGAGGTAAAACACTATGGCCGTTACTGCCTCACCATGTGGGTAGCACATGTGAGGTCGCACCCTACCAGGCCTAGAGTGATGGGGCCAAAGTGAAACATGGTGGCTGAGATGACTTGCCACGTGGGTGGCTAGCACAAGGTGGCACCCAGCTGTGCGTGGTGTGAACGGGACAAAATGACACCTGGCAGCTGTGACAGCCTCGCCACGCTGTTTACCGCTGTGTGGTGGCCTCCCACTGGGTGGTGTATGACTGGGCCAAGGTGACAACCAGCAGCCATGAAGGCCTCACTACATGGGTGACATTCGTGAGTTGAAACCCCACTGGGTGGGGTGTGCCCAGGCCTAGGTGAAACATGGCGGCCGTGAGGGCCTCAACACACTGGTGACCCGCATGAGGTGGTATCCTGCTGGGTGCGGTGTGCCCATGCCAAGGTGACACCTGGTTGCTATGATTGCCCTGCAACGTGGGTTACCAGTGCTGGGTGGGGTGCACCCAGGTTGAGGTGACACATGGTTTATGTGACAGATGAGCAATATGGGTGGCATGTGTAAGGTGACACTCCACTGGGGAGGGTGTGACCAGGCTGAGGTGACACCTTGTGGCTGTGACGGCCTTGCCATGTGGTTGGCATGTACGAGGTAGCACCCCACCAGGTAGGGAGAGATGGGGCCGAGGTTCCACCAGGCCACTGTAATGTCCTCAACATGCGGGTGACCAATGAGAGGTAGCATCCCACCAGGTGGGGTGTGCCCAGGCCTAGGTGACACCTGGCAGCCATGATGGCCTCACATTTCTGGTGACTCGTGCGAAGTGGCATTGCACACGGCGAGGTGCACCTGGGTTGAGGTGACAGCTGATGACTGTGATGGACTCACCACACGGGTGGCTTGCATGAGGTGACACACTGGAGGACAGAGTGTGATTGAGCTAAGGTGACACCTGGTGGCTGTGGTGTCCTCATCACATGGGTGGCATGCAAGAGATGACACCCCACCAGGTGTGGTGTCATGGGGATGAGGTGACAGCTAGTGGCTGTGACTGCATTGTCATGTGGGTGGCACATGTGAGGTAGCACCCCATCAGGTTGGCAGAGTTGGGGCCGAGGTGACACATGGTGGCTGTGACGGCCTCACCACATGGGTGACCTGCATGAGGTGGCATTCCACCATGAGGCGTGTGTCTGGGCCATTTTGACACCCAGTGGCTGTGATGTCCTCACCACGCGGGTGGCTCATGCAAGGTTTCACCATGCCAGGTGGTGTGTCATGGGGCTGAGGTGACACACCATGGTCATGATGACCTTGCCATGCTGGTGACATATGTGAGGTGGTACCTGACCTGGTGGAGATTGACAGGACTGAAGTGACACCTGGCGGCCATGATGGGTTTGCCACACAGGTGACCCGTGTGAGGTGGCCCCCTGATGGGTGGAGTGCAATGGGGCTGAGGTGACACCTGGTGGCTGTGACGGCCTTGCCATGTGGGTGGCCTGTATGAGGTAGCACCCCACCTGGTAGGGAGTGATGGGGCCGAGTTTCCACCAGGCCACAGTAATGTCCTGAACATGCGGGTGACCAATGAGATGTAGCATCCCACCAGGTGAGGTGTGCCCAGGCCTAGGTGACACCTGGCAGTGTGTTGGCCTCACCACATGGGTGACCCTGGCAGGCTGGAACCCCACTGGGCAGGTGTTTCTGGGCCAAGGTCAAACACAGGTTCTGTGATGGCCTCACCACATGGGTGGCACCCCACCGGGTTGGGTGTGCCCAGGCCAAGGTGACACTCAGGGGCCATGACAGCCTTACCACGTGGGTGACCAGTGTGATGTGGCAACCTGTTGGGCAGCACATGACTGTGCCAAAGTGACACCTGGTGGCTGTGATGGCCTCACGATGCAGGTGACCTGTACAAGGCCTCACCGCAAGGGTGGCATGCATGAGGTTGCTCTCCACTGGGCAGAGTGTCCCAAGGCCGAGGTGACACCTGCTGGCCATGATGGCCTCACCATGAGGGTGGCACATGTGGAGTGGCATCCCTCTGGGTGGGATTTGCCCAGGCCGAGGTCAAACCGCACTTCCATTATGGCCTCAATACGTGGGTGACCCACATG
Organism: Hippopotamus amphibius kiboko; assembly: GCF_030028045.1. Taxonomy (NCBI): domain Eukaryota; kingdom Metazoa; phylum Chordata; class Mammalia; order Artiodactyla; family Hippopotamidae; genus Hippopotamus; species Hippopotamus amphibius. The sequence goes on along the minus strand of NC_080188.1, from coordinate 102,008,312 downwards.
AGGTTGCACCCAGCTGGGCAGGTTGTGCCAGTTCTGAGGTGAAACCCAGTGGGCATGAAGGCCTAGCCACACGGGAGACCCACACATGGTGGCACACAGCCAGGCAGTGTGTAACTGGGCCGAGGTGACACCCAGTGACCATTACGGCCTTGCCTCATGCGTGATATGTGTAAAATGGCACTCTGTGGCGTGGGGTGTGACCAGGCCTAAGTGACACCCTGGCCATGAGGGTCTTGCAACGTGCATCACCTGCATGATGTGGCTCCCCACTGGGCAGGTTTTGAAGTAGCCGAGGTGAAACTCGGCCTCCTGACCACATCGCCATGCAGGTGGCATGTGCGAAGTGTCACCATGATGAGTGGGGTGTGACCAGGTCTAGGTGACACCCAGCTGCCATGCAGGCCTCATCAGGCAGATGCACCACAGTATGTGGCACTCCTCCAGTTGGTGTGTGCCCAGGCGCAAGTGAATCCCAGCATTCATGAGGGCATCAACATGTGGGTGACCCATGCGAGGTGGCAGCCCCCAGGTGATGTGTGACTGGGCTGAGGTGAAACCCAATGGAATGTCAGCCTCACCACATAGGTGACCCTGGTGTGGTGGCATCCCACCAGGCGGCATGTGCCCAGGCCAAGGTCAAACACAGCTTCTGTGATGGCCTTGCCACTCGGGTGACAGGTGCAAGGTGGCTCCCCATCTGGTGGCGTGTGCCTGGGCTGAGGTGACAGCCAGCAGCTATGATGTACTTGCCACGTGGGTTACCTATGTGAGGTGGCACCCCACTGGGTGGATATGCCCAGGTTGATGTGACACCTGGCAGCCCTGATGTCCTCAGCACGTGGGTGACTGATGTGAGGTGGCACCCTGCTAGGTGGGGTGTGATGGATCTGAGGTGACATCTGGCAGCCATAATGGCCTTGCAACATGGGTGGCACATGCAAAGTGGCACACCGCAGGTGGGATGTGAGGGGGTCTAGGTGACACCCAGTGGCTTTGACGGTGCAGCTATGTGTGTGACAAGTGCAAGGGTGCACCCATCTGGGTGGGGTGTTACTGGACCGAGGTTACACCTTGTGACCATAATGGCCTCAGCACTTGGGTGGTATGTATGATGTGGCACCCTGCCAGCAGGGTGTGATGGGGCTAATGGACACCCCGTGGTTGTGACAGCCTCTCAACACGGGTGACCCATGTGAGGTGGCTTTTTGCCGGGCAGGGTGTGACTGAGCTGAGGTGACATCTGGCAGCCACTACAGCCTCACCACATGGCTGACCCATGCGTGGTGGCATCCTGTTGGGCTGGATGTGCCTGGGCCTAGGTGACAGCCGGTTGCCATGAGGGCCATGCCACAAGTGTGACCCTTGTGAGATGGCACTCTGGTGGGTGGGGTGTGCATGGGCCTAGGTGCCACCTGGTGGCCGAGAGGGCCTCGCAACCCAGGTGACCCTCACGAGATGGCACCCTGCCTGATGGGATGTGCCCAATTCAAGGTGATACCTGATGGTCATGACAGCATCACCACATGCATGGCATGCGCAAGGTGGTACACTGTTGGGCTGTGTTTGATAATCCTAGGTGACACCCTGTGGCCATCATGGCCTTGCCATGTGGGTGGCATGCATGAAGTGGCTCCAGGCGGCACATGGTGTCCCTGGGCTGAGGTGAGACCTGGCAACACTGACGGCCTCACCACATGGCTTACACATGTAAGGTGGCACCCCACAGGGTGGATGTGCCTGGGCTGAGGTGAGGCCTGATATCCCTGGTGGCCTCACCACATGGGTGAATCACATGAGTTGACACCCCACCAGGCAGGGTGTGGTGGGGCTGAAGTGACACCCAGCAGCTGTAATGGCCTTGCAATGTGGGTGGAAGCTGCAAAGTGCCACCGCTCTGGGCAGGGTGTAAGGGTGCCGAGGTGACCCATGGTGCTGTGATGGCCCAGCTACATGGGTGGCAAGTGCAAGGTTGCACCCCACCAGGTGGGGTGTTACAGGGCCGAGGTGGCACCTGGTGTCTGTGATGGCCTCACCACTTGGGTGGCACACACATGGTAGCACCCTGCCAGGCAAGGTGCGATAGGGTCAATGGACACCCTGTGGCTGTGACAGCCTTGCAACCCTGGTGACCTATACTAGGTGGCTTCCTGCTGGCAGGTTGTGACCGAGCTGAGGTGACACCCGGCAGCAGTGATGGCCTTGCCACATGGGTGACCTGCAAGAGGTGGCACCATGCTGTGTGGGTTGTGACCAGGCCAAGGTGACACCTGGTGGCCATGACAGCCTCACCACAATCGTAGCAAGTGTGAGATTGCACCCTGCAGGCTGCAGTGTGACCAGGCCAAAGTGATCCACAGCAGCTGTGAGAGCCACATCACATGGGTGACCCTTGCAAAGTGGCACCCCGTTAGGTGGTGTGTGACTGGTCCAAGGTGATGCCCAGTGGCCATGAGGACCTCACCACATGGGTGACCCACATGAGCTGGCACCCTGCCTGGCAGGGTGTAACCAGGCCAAGGTGACATCTGGTGGCATAGAGGTGCTCACAACGTGAGTAACCATGCGAGGTGGCATCTCACATGGTGGGGTATGCCCGGGTTGAGGTGACACACTTTGACCGAGACAGACTTGCAGCACAGGTGGCATGCACCAGGTGACACCCCACTGTGCAGTGTGTGATCGGGCTGAGGTGACACCTGGTGGCTGTGATGGTCTCGTCCTGAGGGAAGCACATGCTAGTTGACACCCTGGCAGGTGGGTATTGACCAGGAAGAGGTGACACCCAGTGGCCGTGATGGCCTCACTACATGGGGGACACACAAGAGATGACATGGTGCCAGGTGTGGTGTCACAGGGACAAGGTGGCACCTAGTGGTGTGATTGCCTAGCTATGTGGGTGGCACATCAAGGTGGCACCTGGCAGGGTGGGGAATGACAGGGCTGAAGTGACACCCGGTGGCCATGATGGCCTAGCCATGTGAGTAGCATGCACTATGTAGCACCCCATGGGGCAGTGTCTGAGTGGGCTTAGGTGACACCTCGCAGCCTTGATAGCCTCACCATGCTGGTGACATGGGTGAGGTAGCACCTTGCCTGGTGGGGTGTGACGTGGCTGAGATGACACATGGTGGTCATGATCCCTTGCCTCTTAGGTGGCTCCAGCGTGGTGGCACCCTGCTGTGAAAGCTATGAAGGGGTCAAGGTGACATCCCATGGCTATGACAGCCTCACCACATGGGTGACCCAAGTGAGGTGGCTCCCCACAAGACATGGTGTGACTGAGCTAAGCTGTCACCCAGTGGCAGTGATGGCTTCTCCATGCAGGTGACCCACACGAGGTGGTACCCCACTGGGTGGTGTGTGAAGCAACCAAGGTGACACCCAGCAGCTGTGAGGGCCTCATCACGTGGGTGATCTGTGCATGGTGGCTCCCCACCAGGCAGTGTGTGCTCAGGCAGAGGAGACATCTGGCAGCCATGACAGCCTCACCATGCAGTTGACCTTTGCCAGGTGGCAACCTGCGGGATGGGGTGTGACCATGCAGACGTGACACCCAGCGGTGTGACCACCTTGCCATGCAGGTGCCATGTTGAGGTGACATTCTCCTGGGCAGGGAGTGACACGGCTGAATATTGGTGGCCGTGAGTGCTGCACCATGTGGGTGGCACATGCTAGGTGACATCCCAATGGGCAAGGTGTACCCAGGCCGAGGTGACACTCAGTGGCTGTGAAGGCCTCACAACACAGGTGACCCATGCGATTTGGAATCCTGCATGCTGTGGTGTGACTGGGTTGACATGACACAGTGACCACATTGGACTTGCAATGTGGGTGGCATGCGTGAGGTTAGCCCTGCCAGGTAGGGTGTGATTGGGCTGAGGTGACACCCGGCAGCCATGATGGGCTTGCCACATGGATGGCACACAAGAGATGACACCCCACTGGGCATGGTGTCATGGGGATGAGGTAAAACACTATGGCCGTTACTGCCTCACCATGTGGGTAGCACATGTGAGGTCGCACCCTACCAGGCCTAGAGTGATGGGGCCAAAGTGAAACATGGTGGCTGAGATGACTTGCCACGTGGGTGGCTAGCACGAGGTGGCACCCAGCTGTGCGTGGTGTGAACGGGCCAAAATGACACCTGGCAGCTGTGACAGCCTCGCCACGCTGGTTACCGCTGTGTGGTGGCATCCCACTGGGTGGTGTATGACTGGGCCAAGGTGACAACCAGCAGCCATGAAGGCCTCACTACATGGGTGACATTCGTGAGTTGAAACCCCACTGGGTGGGGTGTGCCCAGGCCTAGGTGAAACATGGCGGCCGTGAGGGACTCAACACACTGGTGACCCGCATGAGGTGGTATCCTGCTGGGTGGGGTGTGCCCATGCCGAGGTGACACCTGGTTGCTATGATTGCCCTGCAACGTGGGTTACCAGTGCTGGGTGGGGTGCACCCAGGTTGAGGTGACACATGGTTTATGTGACAGATGAGCAATATGGGTGGCATGTGTAAGGTGACACTCCACTGGGGAGGGTGTGACCAGGCTGAGGTGACACCTTGTGGCTGTGACGGCCTTGCCATGTGGTTGGCATGTACGAGGTAGCACCCCACCAGGTAGGAAGTGATGGGGCCGAGGTTCCACCAGGCCACTGTAATGTCCTCAACATGCGGGTGACCAATGAGAGGTAGCATCCCACCAGGTGGGGTGTGCCCAGGCCTAGGTGACACCTGGCAGCCATGATGGCCTCACATTTCAGGTGACTCGTGCGAAGTGGCATTGCACACGGCGAGGTGCACCTGGGTTGAGGTGACACCTGATGACTGTGATGGACTCACCGCACGGGTGGCTTGCATGAGGTGACACACTGGAGGACAGAGTGTGATTGAGCTAAGGTGACACCTGGTGGCTGTGGTGTCCTCATCACATGGGTGGCATGCAAGAGATGACACCCCACCAGGTGTGGTGTCATGGGGATGAGGTGACAGCTAGTGGCTGTGACTGCATTGTCATGTGGGTGGCACATGTGAGGTAGCACCCCATCAGGTTGGCAGAGTTGGGGCCGAGGTGACACATGGTGGCTGTGACGGCCTCACCACATGGGTGACCTGCATGAGGTGGCATTCCACCATGAGGCGTGTGTCTGGGCCATTTTGACACCCAGTGGCTGTGATGTCCTCACCACGCGGGTGGCTCATGCAAGGTTTCACCATGCCAGGTGGTGTGTCATGGGGCTGAGGTGACACACCATGGTCATGATGACCTTGCCATGCTGGTGACATATGTGAGGTGGTACCTGACCTGGTGGAGATTGTCAGGACTGAAGTGACACCTGGCAGCCATGATGGGTTTGCCACACAGGTGACCCGTGTGAGGTGGCCCCCTGATGGGTGGAGTGCATTGGGGATGAGGTGACACCTGGTGGCTGTGACGGCCTTGCCATGTGGGTGGCCTGTATGTGGTAGCACCCCACCAGGTAGGGAGTGATGGGGCCGAGTTTCCACCAGGCCACAGTAATGTCCTGAACATGCGGGTGACCAATGAGATGTAGCATCCCACCAGGTGAGGTGTGCCCAGGCCTAGATGACACCTGGCAGTGTGTTGGCCTCACCACATGGGTGACCCTGGCAGGCTGGAACCCCAGTGGGCAGGTGTTTGTGGGCCAAGGTCAAACACAGGTTCTGTGATGGCCTCACCACATGGGTGGCACCCCACCGGGTTGGGTGTGCCCAGGCCAAGGTGACACTCAGGGGCCATGACAGCCTTACCACGTGGGTGACCAGTGTGATGTGGCAACCTGTTGGGCAGCACATGACTGTGCCAAAGTGACACCTGGTGGCTGTGATGGCCTTTCCATGCAGGTGACATGTACAAGGCCTCACCGCATGGGTGGCATGCATGAGGTTGCTCTCCACTGGGCAGAGTGTCCCAAGGCCGAGGTGACACCTGCTGGCCATGATGGCCTCACCATGTGGATGGCACATGTGGAGTGGCATCCCTCAGGGTGGGATTTGCCCAGGCCGAGGTCAAACCCCACTTCCATTATGGCCTCAATACGTGGGTGACCCACATGAGGTTGCACCCAGCTGGGCAGGTTGTGCCAGTTCTGAGGTGAAACCCAGTGGGCATGAAGGCCTAGCCACACGGGAGACCCACACATGGTGGCACACAGCCAGGCAGTGTGTAACTGGGCCGAGGTGACACCCAGTGACCATTACGGCCTTGCCTCATGCGTGATATGTGTAAAGTGGCACTCTGTGGGGTGGGGTGTGACCAGGCCTAAGTGACACCCTGGCCATGAGGGTCTTGCAACGTGCATCACCTGCATGATGTGGCTCCCCACTGGGCAGGGTGTGAAGTAGCCGAGGTGAAACTCGGCCTCCTTAGCACATCGCCATGCAGGTGGCATGTGCGAAGTGTCACCGTGATGGGTGGGGTGTGACCAGGTCTAGGTGACACCCAGCTGCCATGCAGGCCTCATCAGGCAGATGCACCACAGTATGTGGCACTCCTCCAGTTGGTGTGTGCCCAGGCGCAAGTGAATCCCAGCATTCATGAGGGCATCAACATGTGGGTGACCCATGCGAGGTGGCAGCCCCCAGGTGATGTGTGACTGGGCTGAGGTGAAACCCAATGGAATGTCAGCCTCACCACATAGGTGACCCTGGTGTGGTGGCATCCCACCAGGCGGCATGTGCCCAGGCCAAGGTCAAACACAGCTTCTGTGATGGCCTTGCCACTCGGGTGACAGGTGCAAGGTGGCTCCCCATCAGGTGGCATGTGCCTGGGCTGAGGTGACAGCCAGCAGCTATGATGTACTTGCCACGTGGGTTACCTATGTGAGGTGGCACCCCACTGGGTGGATATGCCCAGGTTGATGTGACACCTGGCAGCCCTGATGTCCTCAGCACGTGGGTGACTGATGTGAGGTGGCACCCTGCTAGGTGGGGTGTGATGGATCTGAGGTGACATCTGGCAGCCATAATGGCCTTGCAACATGGGTGGCACATGCAAAGTGGCACACTGCAGTTTTCAGGTGAGGGGGTTTAGGTGACACCCAGTGGCTTTGACGGGGCAGCTATGTGTGTGACAAGTGCAAGGGTGCACCCATCTGGGTGGCGTGTTACTGGACTGAGGTTACACCTTGTGACCATAATGACCTCAGCACTTGGGTGGTATGCATGATGTGGCACCCTGCCAGCAGGGTGTGATGGAGCCAATGGACAGCCCGTGGTTGTGACAGCCTCTCAACACAGGTGAACCATGTGAGGTGGCTTATTGCCGGGCAGGGTGTGACTGAGCTGAGGTGACATCTGGCAGCCATTACAGCCTCACCACATGGGTGACCCATGCGTGGTGGCATCCTGTTGGGCTGGATGTGCCTGGGCCTAGGTGACAGCCTGTTGCCATGAGGGCCATGCCACAAGTGTGACCCTTGTGAGATGGCACTCTGGTGGGTGGGGTGTTCATGGGCCTAGGTGCCACCTGGTGGCCGAGAGGGCCTCACAACCCAGGTGACCCTCACGAGATGGCACCCTGCCTGATGGGATGTGCCCAATTCAAGGTGATACCTGATGGTCATGACAGCATCACCACATGCATGGCATGCGCAAGGTGGTACACTGTTGGGCTGTGTTTGATAATCCTAGGTGACACCCTGTGGCCATCATGGCCTTGCCATGTGGGTGGCATGCATGAAGTGGCTCCAGGCCGCACATGGTGTCCCTGGGCTGAGGTGAGACCTGGCAACACTGATGGCCTCACCACATGGCTTACACATGTAAGGTGGCACCCCACAGGGTGGATGTGCCTGGGCTGAGGTGAGGCCTGATATCCCTGGTGGCCTCACCACATGGGTGAATCACATGAGTTGACACCCCACCAGGCAGGGTGTGGTGGGGCTGAAGTGACACCCAGCAGCTGTAATGGCCTTGCAATGTGGGTGGAAGCTGCAAAGTGCCACCGCTCTGGGCAGGGTGTAAGGGTGCCGAGGTGACCCATGGTGCTGTGATGGCCCAGCTACATGGGTGGCAAGTGCAAGGTTGCACCCCACCAGGTGGGGTGTTACAGGGCCGAGGTGGCACCTGGTGTCTGTGATGGCCTCACCACTTGGGTGGCACACACATGGTAGCACCCTGCCAGGCAAGGTGCGATAGGGTCAATGGACACCCTGTGGCTGTGACAGCCTTGCAACCCTGGTGACCTATACTAGGTGGCTTCCTGCTGGCAGGTTGTGACCGAGCTGAGGTGACACCCGGCAGCAGTGATGGCCTTGCCACATGGGTGACCTGCAAGAGGTGGCACCATGCTGTGTGGGTTGTGACCAGGCCAAGGTGACACCTGGTGGCCATGACAGCCTCACCACAATCGTAGCAAGTGTGAGATTGCACCCTGCAGGCTGCAGTGTGACCAGGCCAAAGTGATCCACAGCAGCTGTGAGAGCCACATCACATGGGTGACCCTTGCAAAGTGGCACCCCGTTAGGTGGTGTGTGACTGGTCCAAGGTGATGCCCAGTGGCCATGAGGACCTCACCACATGGGTGACCCACATGAGCTGGCACCCTGCCTGGCAGGGTGTAACCAGGCCAAGGTGACATCTGGTGGCATAGAGGTGCTCACAACGTGAGTAACCATGCGAGGTGGCATCTCACATGGTGGGGTATGCCCGGGTTGAGGTGACACACTTTGACCGAGACAGACTTGCAGCACAGGTGGCATGCACCAGGTGACACCCCACTGTGCAGTGTGTGATCGGGCTGAGGTGACACCTGGTGGCTGTGATGGTCTCGTCCTGAGGGAAGCACATGCTAGTTGACACCCTGGCAGGTGGGTATTGACCAGGAAGAGGTGACACCCAGTGGCCGTGATGGCCTCACTACATGGGGGACACACAAGAGATGACATGGTGCCAGGTGTGGTGTCATAGGGACAAGGTGGCACCTAGTGGTGTGATTGCCTAGCTATGTGGGTGGCACATCAAGGTGGCACCTGGCAGGGTGGGGAATGACAGGGCTAAAGTGACACCCAGTGGCCATGATGGCCTAGCCATGTGAGTAGCATGCACTATGTAGCACCCCATCGGGCAGTGTCTGAGTGGGCTTAGGTGACACCTCGCGGCCTTGATAGCCTCACCATGCTGGTGACATGGGTGAGGTAGCACCTTGCCTGGTGGGGTGTGACGTGGCTGAGATGACACATGGTGGTCATGATCCCTTGCCTCTTAGGTGGCTCCAGCGTGGTGGCACCCTGCTGTGAAAGCTATGAAGGGGTCAAGGTGACATCCCATGGCTATGACAGCCTCACCACATGGGTTACCCAAGTGAGGTGGCTCCCCACAAGACATGGTGTGACTGAGCTAAGCTGTCACCCAGTGGCAGTGATGGCTTCTCCATGCAGGTCACCCATACGAGGTGGTACCCCACTGGGTGGTGTGTGAAGCAACCAAGGTGACACCCAGCAGCTGTGAGGGCCTCATCACGTGGGTGATCTCTGCATGGTGGCTCCCCACCAGGCAGTGTGTGCTCAGGCAGAGGAGACATCTGGCAGCCATGACAGCCTCACCATGCAGTTGACCTTTGCCAGGTGGCAACCTGCGGGGTGGGGTGTGACCATGCAGACGTGACACCCAGCGGTGTGACCACCTTGCCATGCAGGTGCCATGTTGAGGTGACATTCTCCTGGGCAGGGAGTGACGCGCCTGAATATTGGTGGCCGTGAGTGCTGCACCATGTGGGTGGCACATGCTAGGTGACATCCCAATGGGCAAGGTGTACCCAGGCCGAGGTGACACTCAGTGGCTGTGAAGGCCTCACAACACAGGTGACCCATGCGATTTGGAATCCTGCATGGTGTGTTGTGACTGGGTTGACATGACACAGCGACCACATTGGACTTGCAATGTGGGTGGCATGCATGAGGTTAGCCCTGCCAGGTAGGGTGTGATTGGGCTGAGGTGACACCTGGCAGCCATGATGGGCTTGCCACATGGATGGCACACAAGAGATGACACCCCACTGGGCATGGTGTCATGGGGATGAGGTAAAACACTATGGCCGTTACTGCCTCACCATGTGGGTAGCACATGTGAGGTCGCACCCTACCAGGCCTAGAGTGATGGGGCCAAAGTGAAACATGGTGGCTGAGATGACTTGCCACGTGGGTGGCTAGCACGAGGTGGCACCCAGCTGTGCGTGGTGTGAACGGGCCAAAATGACACCTGGCAGCTGTGACAGCCTCGCCACGCTGGTTACCGCTGTGTGGTGGCATCCCACTGGGTGGTGTATGACTGGGCCAAGGTGACAACCAGCAGCCATGAAGGCCTCACTACATGGGTGACATTCGTGAGTTGAAACCCCCTGGGTGGGGTGTGCCCAGGCCTAGGTGAAACATGGCGGCCGTGAGGGCCTCAACACACTGGTGACCCGCATGAGGTGGTATCCTGCTGGGTGGGGTGTGCCCATGCCGAGGTGACACCTGGTTGCTATGATTGCCCTGCAACGTGGGTTACCAGTGCTGGGTGGGGTGCACCCAGGTTGAGGTGACACATGGTTTATGTGACAGATGAGCAATATGGGTGGCATGTGTAAGGTGACACTCCACTGGGGAGGGTGTGACCAGGCTGAGGTGACACCTTGTGGCTGTGATGGCCTTGCCATGTGGTTGGCATGTACGAGGTAGCACCCCACCAGGTAGGGAGTGATGGGGCCGAGGTTCCACCAGGCCACTGTAATGTCCTCAACATGCGGGTGACCAATGAGAGGTAGCATCCCACCAGGTGGGGTGTGCCCAGGCCTAGGTGACACCTGGCAGCCATGATGGCCTCACATTTCAGGTGACTCGTGCGAAGTGGCATTGCACACGGCGAGGTGCACCTGGGTTGAGGTGACACCTGATGACTGTGATGGACTCACCGCACGGGTGGCTTGCATGAGGTGACACACTGGAGGACAGAGTGTGATTGAGCTAAGGTGACACCTGGTGGCTGTGGTGTCCTCATCACATGGGTGGCATGCAAGAGATGACACCCCACCAGGTGTGGTGTCATGGGGATGAGGTGACAGCTAGTGGCTGTGACTGCATTGTCATGTGGGTGGCACATGTGAGGTAGCACCCCATCAGGTTGGCAGAGTTGGGCCCGAGGTGACACATGGTGGCTGTGACGGCCTCACCACATGGGTGACCTGCATGAGGTGGCATTCCACCATGAGGCGTGTGTCTGGGCCATTTTGACACCCAGTGGCTGTGATGTCCTCACCACGCAGGTGGCTCATGCAAGGTTTCACCATGCCAGGTGGTGTGTCATGGGGCTGAGGTGACACACCATGGTCATGATGACCTTGCCATGCTGGTGACATATGTGAGGTGGTACCTGACCTGGTGGAGATTGACAGGACTGAAGTGACACCTGGCGGCCATGATGGGTTTGCCACACAGGTGACCCATGTGAGGTGGCCACCTGATGGGTGGAGTGCAATGGGGCTGAGGTGACACCTGGTGGCTGTGACGGCCTTGCCATGTGGGTGGCCTGTGTGAGGTAGCACCCCACCTGGTAGGGAGTGATGGGGCCGAGTTTCCACCAGGCCACAGTAATGTCCTCAACATGCGGGTGACCAATGAGATGTAGCATCCCACCAGGTGAGGTGTGCCCAGGCCTAGGTGACACCTGGCAGTGTGTTGGCCTCACCACATGGGTGACCCTGGCAGGCTGGAACCCCACTGGGCAGGTGTTTCTGGGCCAAGGTCAAACACAGGTTCTGTGATGGCCTCACCACATGGGTGGCACCCCACCGGGTTGGGTGTGCCCAGGCCAAGGTGACACTCAGGGGCCATGACAGCCTTACCATGTGGGTGACCAGTGTGATGTGGCAACCTGTTGGGCAGCACATGACTGTGCCAAAGTGACACCTGGTGGCTGTGATGGCCTCACGATGCAGGTGACCTGTACAAGGCCTCACCGCAAGGGTGGCATGCATGAGGTTGCTCTCCACTGGGCAGAGTGTCCCAAGGCCGAGGTGACACCTGCTGGCCATGATGGCCTCACCATGCGGGTGGCACATGTGGAGTGGCATCCCTCTGGGTGGGATTTGCCCAGGCCGAGGTCAAACCGCACTTCCATTATGGCCTCAATACGTGGGTGACCCACATGAGGTTGCACCCAGCTGGGCAGGTTGTGCCAGTTCTGAGGTGAAACCCAGTGGGCATGAAGGCCTAGCCACACGGGAGACCCACACATGGTATCACACAGCCAGGCAGTGTGTAACTGGGCCGAGGTGACACCCAGTGACCATTACGGCCTTGCCTCATGCGTGATATGTGTAAAATGGCACTCTGTGGCGTGGGGTGTGACCAGGCCTAAGTGACACCCTGGCCATGAGGGTCTTGCAACGTGCATCACCTGCATGATGTGGCTCCCCACTGGGCAGGTTTTGAAGTAGCCGAGGTGAAACTCGGCCTCCTGACCACATCGCCATGCAGGTGGCTTGTGCGAAGTGTCACCATGATGGGTGGGGTGTGACCAGGTCTAGGTGACACCCAGCTGCCATGCAGGCCTCATCAGGCAGATGCACCACAGTATGTGGCACTCCTCCAGTTGGTGTGTGCCCAGGCGCAAGTGAATCCCAGCATTCATGAGGGCATCAACATGTGGGTGACCCATGCGAAGTGGCAGCCCCCAGGTGATGTGTGACTGGGCTGAGGTGAAACCCAATGGAATGTCAGCCTCACCACATAGGTGACCCTGGTGTGGTGGCATCCCACCAGGCGGCATGTGCCCAGGCCAAGGTCAAACACAGCTTCTGTGATGGCCTTGCCACTCGGGTGACAGGTGCAAGGTGGCTCCCCATCAGGTGGCATGTGCCTGGGCTGAGGTGACAGCCAGCAGCTATGATGTACTTGCCACGTGGGTTACCTATGTGAGGTGGCACCCCACTGGGTGGATATGCCCAGGTTGATGTGACACCTGGCAGCCCTGATGTCCTCAGCACGTGGGTGACTGATGTGAGGTGGCACCCTGCTAGGTGGGGTGTGATGGATCTGAGGTGACATCTGGCAGCCATAATGGCCTTGCAACATGGGTGGCACATGTAAAGTGGCACACCGCAGGTGGGATGTGAGGGGGTCTAGGTGACACCCGGTGGCTTTGACGGTGCAGCTATGTGTGTGACAAGTGCAAGGGTGCACCCATCTGGGTGGCGTGTTACTGGACCGAGGTTACACCTTGTGACCATAATGGCCTTAGCACTTGGGTGGTATGCATGATGTGGCACCCTGCCAGCAGGTTGTGATGGGGCCAATGGACACCCCGTGGTTGTGACAGCCTCTCAACACGGGTGACCCATGTGAGGTGGCTTTTTGCCGGGCAGGGTGTGACTGAGCTGAGGTGACATCTGGCAGCCATTACAGCCTCACCACATGGGTGACCCATGCGTGGTGGCATTCTGTTGGGCTGGATGTGCCTGGGCCTAGGTGACAGCCTGTTGCCATGAGGGCCATGCCACAAGTGTGACCCTTGTGAGATGGCACTCTGGTGGGTGGGGTGTGCATGGGCCTAGGTGCCACCTGGTGGCCGAGAGGGCCTCGCAACCCAGGTGACCCTCACGAGATGGCACCCTGCCTGATGGGATGTGCCCAATTCAAGGTGATACCTGATGGTCATGACAGCATCACCACATGCATGGCATGCGCAAGGTGGTACACTGTTGGGCTGTGTTTGATAATCCTAGGTGACACCCTGTGGCCATCATGGCCTTGCCATGTGGGTGGCATGCATGAAGTGGCTCCAGGCCGCACATGGTGTCCCTGGGCTGAGGTGAGACCTGGCAACACTGACGGCCTCACCACATGGCTTACACATGTAAGGTGGCACCCCACAGGGTGGATGTGCCTGGGCTGAGGTGAGGCCTGATATCCCTGGTGGCCTCACCACATGGGTGAATCACATGAGTTGACACCCCACCAGGCAGGGTGTGGTGGGGCTGAAGTGACACCCAGCAGCTGTAATGGCCTTGCAATGTGGGTGGAAGCTGCAAAGTGCCACCGCTCTGGGCAGGGTGTAAGGGTGCCGAGGTGACCCATGGTGCTGTGATGGCCCAGCTCCATGGGTGGCAAGTGCAAGGTTGCACCCCACCAGGTGGGGTGTTACAGGGCCGAGGTGGCACCTGGTGTCTGTGATGGCCTCACCACTTGGGTGGCACACACATGGTAGCACCCTGCCAGGCAAGGTGCGATAGGGTCAATGGACACCCTGTGGCTGTGACAGCCTTGCAACCCTGGTGACCTATACTAGGTGGCTTCCTGCTGGCAGGTTGTGACCGAGCTGAGGTGACACCCGGCAGCAGTGATGGCCTTGCCACATGGGTGACCTGCAAGAGGTGGCACCATGCTGTGTGGGTTGTGACCAGGCCAAGGTGACACCTGGTGGCCATGACAGCCTCACCACAATCGTAGCAAGTGTGAGATTGCACCCTGCAGGCTGCAGTGTGAGCAGGCCAAAGTGATCCACAGCAGCTGTGAGAGCCACATCACATGGGTGACCCTTGCAAAGTGGCACCCCGTTAGGTGGTGTGTGACTGGTCCAAGGTGATGCCCAGTGGCCATGAGGACCTCACCACATGGGTGACCCACATGAGCTGGCACCCTGCCTGGCAGGGTGTAACCAGGCCAAGGTGACATCTGGTGGCATAGAGGTGCTCACAACGTGAGTAACCATGCGAGGTGGCATCTCACATGGTGGGGTATGCCTGGGTTGAGGTGACACACTTTGACCGAGACAGACTTGCAGCACAGGTGGCATGCACCAGGTGACACCCCACTGTGCAGTGTGTGATCGGGCTGAGGTGACACCTGGTGGCTGTGATGGTCTCGTCCTGAGGGAAGCACATGCTAGTTGACACCCTGGCAGGTGGGTATTGACCAGGAAGAGGTGACACCCAGGGGCCGTGATGGCCTCACTACATGGGGGACACACAAGAGATGACATGGTGCCAGGTGTGGTGTCACAGGGACAAGGTGGCACCTAGTGGTGTGATTGCCTAGCTATGTGGGTGGCACATCAAGGTGGCAGCTGGCAGGGTGGGGAATGACGGGGCTGAAGTGACACCCGGTGGCCATGATGGCCTAGCCATGTGAGTAGCATGCACTATGTAGCACCCCATGGGGCAGTGTCTGAGTGGGCTTAGGTGACACCTCGCGGCCTTGATAGCCTCACCATGCTGGTGACATGGGTGAGGTAGCACCTTGCCTGGTGGGGTGTGACGTGGCTGAGATGACACATGGTGGTCATGATCCCTTGCCTCTTAGGTGGCTCCAGCGTGGTGGCACCCTGCTGTGAAAGCTATGAAGGGGTCAAGGTGACATCCCATGGCTATGACAGCCTCACCACATGGGTGACCCAAGTGAGGTGGCTCCCCACAAGACATGGTGTGACTGAGCTAAGCTGTCACCCAGTGGCAGTGATGGCTTCTCCATGCAGGTGACCCATACGAGGTGGTACCCCACTGGGTGGTGTGTGAAGCAACCAAGGTGACACCCAGCAGCTGTGAGGGCCTCATCACGTGGGTGATCTGTGCATGGTGGCTCCCCACCAGGCAGTGTGTGCTCAGGCAGAGGAGACATCTGGCAGCCATGACAGCCTCACCATGCAGTTGACCTTTGCCAGGTGGCAACCTGCGGGATGGGGTGTGACCATGCAGACGTGACACCCAGCGGTGTGACCACCTTGCCATGCAGGTGCCATGTTGAGGTGACATTCTCCTGGGCAGGGAGTGACGGGGCTGAATATTGGTGGCCATGAGTGCTGCACCATGTGGGTGGCACATGCTAGGTGACATCCCAATGGGCAAGGTGTACCCAGGCCGAGGTGACACTCAGTGGCTGTGAAGGCCTCACAACACAGGTGACCCATGCGATTTGGAATCCTGCATGCTGTGGTGTGACTGGGTTGACATGACACAGCGACCACATTGGACTTGCAATGTGGGTGGCATGCGTGAGGTTAGCCCTGCCAGGTAGGGTGTGATTGGGCTGAGGTGACACCCGGCAGCCATGATGGGCTTGCCACATGGATGGCACACAAGAGATGACACCCCACTGGGCATGGTGTCATGGGGATGAGGTAAAACACTATGGCCGTTACTGCCTCACCATGTGGGTAGCACATGTGAGGTCGCACCCTACCAGGCCTAGAGTGATGGGGCCAAAGTGAAACATGGTGGCTGAGATGACTTGCCACGTGGGTGGCTAGCACGAGGTGGCACCCAGCTGTGCGTGGTGTGAATGGGCCAAAATGACACCTGGCAGCTGTGACAGCCTCGCCACGCTGGTTACCGCTGTGTGGTGGCATCCCACTGGGTGGTGTATGACTGGGCCAAGGTGACAACCAGCAGCCATGAAGGCCTCACTGCATGGGTGACATTCGTGAGTTGAAACCCCCTGGGTGGGGTGTGCCCAGGCCTAGGTGAAACATGGCGGCCGTGAGGGACTCAACACACTGGTGACCCGCATGAGGTGGTATCCTGCTGGGTGGGGTGTGCCCATGCCGAGGTGACACCTGGTTGCTATGATTGCCCTGCAACGTGGGTTACCAGTGCTGGGTGGGGTGCACCCAGGTTGAGGTGACACATGGTTTATGTGACAGATGAGCAATATGGGTGGCATGTGTAAGGTGACACTCCACTGGGGAGGGTGTGACCAGGCTGAGGTGACACCTTGTGGCTGTGATGGCCTTGCCATGTGGTTGGCATGTACGAGGTAGCACCCCACCAGGTAGGGAGTGATGGGGCCGAGGTTCCACCAGGCCACTGTAATGTCCTCAACATGCGGGTGACCAATGAGAGGTAGCATCCCACCAGGTGGGGTGTGCCCAGGCCTAGGTGACACCTGGCAGCCATGATGGCCTCACATTTCAGGTGACTCGTGAGAAGTGGCATTGCACACGGCGAGGTGCACCTGGGTTGAGGTGACACCTGATGACTGTGATGGACTCACCACATGGGTGGCTTGCATGAGGTGACACACTGGAGGACAGAGTGTGATTGAGCTAAGGTGACACCTGGTGGCTGTGGTGTCCTCATCACATGGGTGGCATGCAAGAGATGACACCCCACCAGGTGTGGTGTCATGGGGATGAGGTGACAGCTAGTGGCTGTGACTGCATTGTCATGTGGGTGGCACATGTGAGGTAGCACCCCATCAGGTTGGCAGAGTTGGGGCCGAGGTGACACATGGTGGCTGTGACGGCCTCACCACATGGGTGACCTGCATGAGGTGGCATTCCACCATGAGACGTGTGTCTGGGCCATTTTGACACCCAGTGGCTGTGATGTCCTCACCACGCGGGTGGCTCATGCAAGGTTTCACCATGCCAGGTGGTGTGTCATGGGGCTGAGGTAACACACCATGGTCATGATGACCTTGCCATGCTGGTGACATATGTGAGGTGGTACCTGACCTGGTGGAGATTGTCAGGACTGAAGTGACACCTGGCAGCCATGATGGGTTTGCCACACAGGTGACCCGTGTGAGGTGGCCCCCTGATGGGTGGAGTGCATTGGGGATGAGGTGACACCTGGTGGCTGTGACGGCCTTGCCATGTGGGTGGCCTGTATGTGGTAGCACCCCACCAGGTAGGGAGTGATGGGGCCGAGTTTCCACCAGGCCACAGTAATGTCCTGAACATGCGGGTGACCAATGAGATGTAGCATCCCACCAGGTGAGGTGTGCCCAGGCCTAGATGACACCTGGCAGTGTGTTGGCCTCACCACATGGGTGACCCTGGCAGGCTGGAACCCCAGTGGGCAGGTGTTTGTGGGCCAAGGTCAAACACAGGTTCTGTGATGGCCTCACCACATGGGTGGCACCCCACCGGGTTGGGTGTGCCCAGGCCAAGGTGACACTCAGGGGCCATGACAGCCTTACCACGTGGGTGACCAGTGTGATGTGGCAACCTGTTGGGCAGCACATGACTGTGCCAAAGTGACACCTGGTGGCTGTGATGGCCTTTCCATGCAGGTGACATGTACAAGGCCTCACCGCATGGGTGGCATGCATGAGGTTGCTCTCCACTGGGCAGAGTGTCCCAAGGCCGAGGTGACACC
The DNA here is from genome assembly GCF_030028045.1 of Hippopotamus amphibius kiboko. NCBI lineage: Eukaryota > Metazoa > Chordata > Mammalia > Artiodactyla > Hippopotamidae > Hippopotamus > Hippopotamus amphibius. The sequence goes on along the minus strand of NC_080188.1, from coordinate 101,990,218 downwards.
TGCTGGCCATGATGGCCTCACCATGTGGATGGCACATGTGGAGTGGCATCCCTCAGGGTGGGATTTGCCCAGGCCGAGGTCAAACCCCACTTCCATTATGGCCTCAATACGTGGGTGACCCACATGAGGTTGCACCCAGCTGGGCAGGTTGTGCCAGTTCTGAGGTGAAACCCAGTGGGCATGAAGGCCTAGCCACACGGGAGACCCACACATGGTGGCACACAGCCAGGCAGTGTGTAACTGGGCCGAGGTGACACCCAGTGACCATTACGGCCTTGCCTCATGGGTGATATGTGTAAAGTGGCACTCTGTGGGGTGGGGTGTGACCAGGCCTAAGTGACACCCTGGCCATGAGGGTCTTGCCACGTGCATCACCTGCATGATGTGGCTCCCCACTGGGCAGGGTGTGAAGTAGCCGAGGTGAAACTTGGCCTCCTGACCACATCACCATGCAGGTGGCATGTGCGAAGTGTCACCGTGATGGGTGGTGTGTGACCAGGTCTAGGTGACACCCAGCTGCCATGCAGGCCTCATCAGGCAGATGCACCACAGTATGTGGCACTCCTCCAGTTGGTGTGTGCCCAGGCAAAAGTGAATCCCAGCATTCATGAGGGCATCAACATGTGGGTGACCCATGCGAGGTGGCAGCCCCCAGGTGATGTGTGACTGGGCTGAGGTGAAACCCAATGGAATGTCAGCCTCACCACATAGGTGACCCTGGTGTGGTGGCATCCCACGAGGCAGCATGTGCCCAGGCCAAGGTCAAACACAGCTTCTGTGATGACCTTGTCTCTCAGGTGACAGGTGCAAGGTGGCTCCCCATCAGGTGGCATGTGCCTGGGCTGAGGTGACAGCCAGCAGCTATGATGTACTTGCCACGTGGGTTACCTATGTGAGGTGGCACCCCACTGGGTGGATATGCCCAGGTTGATGTGACACCTGGCAGCCCTGATGGCCTCAGCACGTGGGTGACTGATGTGAGGTGGCAACCTGCTAGGTGGGGTGTGATGGATCTGAGGTGACATCTGGCAGCCATAATGGCCTTGCAACATGGGTGGCACATGCAAAGTGGCACACCGCAGGTGGGATGTGAGGGGGTCTAGGTGACATCCGGTGGCTTTGATGGTGCAGCTATGTGTGTGACAAGTGCAAGGGTGCACCCATCTGGGTGGGGTGTTACTGGACCGAGGTTACACCTTGTGACCATAATGGCCTCAGCACTTGGGTGGTATGCATGATGTGGCACCCTGCCAGCAGGGTGTGATGGGGCCAATGGACATCCCGTGGTTGTGACAGCCTCTCAACACGGATGACCCATGTGAGGTGGCTTTTTGCCGGGCAGGGTGTGACTGAGCTGAGGTGACATCTGGCAGCCATTACAGCCTCACCACATGGGTGACCCATGCGTGGTGGCATCCTGTTGGGCTGGATGTGCCTGGGCCTAGGTGACAGCCTGTTGCCGTGAGGGCCATGCCACAAGTGTGACCCTTGTGAGATAGCACTCTGGTGGGTGGGGTGTGCATGGGCCTAGGTGCCACCTGGTGGCCGAGAGGGCCTCGCAACCCAGGTGACCCTCACAAGATGGCACCCTGCCTGATGGGATGTGCCCAATTCAAGGTGATACCTGATGGTCATGACAGCATCACCACATGCATGGCATGCACAAGGTGGTACACTGTTGGGCTGTGTTTGATAATCCTAGGTGACACCCTGTGGCCATCATGGCCTTGCCATGTGGGTGGCATGCATGAAGTGGCTCCAGGCCACACATGGTGTCCCTGGGCTGAGGTGAGACCTGGCAACACTGATGGCCTCACCACATGGCTTACACATGTAAGGTGGCACCCCACAGGGTGGATGTGCCTGGGCTGAGGTGAGGCCTGATATCCCTGGTGGCCTCACCACATGGGTGAATCACATGAGTTGACACCCCACCAGGCAGGTTGTGGTGTGGCTGAAGTGACACCCAGCAGCTGTAATGGCCTTGCAATGTGGGTGGAAGCTGCAAAGTGCCACTGCTCTGGGCAGGGTGTAAGGGTGCCGAGGTGACCCATGGTGCTGTGATGGCCCAGCTACATGGGTGGCAAGTGCAAGGTTGCACCCCACCAGGTGGGGTGTTACAGGGCCGAGGTGGCACCTGGTGGCTGTGATGGCCTCACCACTTGGGTGGCACACACATGGTAGCACCCTGCCAGGCAAGGTGCGATGGGGCCAATGGACACCCTGTGGCTGTGAGAGCCTTGCAACCCTGGTGACCTATACTAGGTGGCTTCCTGCTGGCAGGTTGTGACCGAGCTGAGGTGACACCCGGCAGCAGTGATGGCCTTGCCACATGGGTGACCTGCAAGAGGTGGCACCATGCTGTGTGGGTTGTGACCAGGCCAAGGTGACACCTGGTGGCCATGACAGCCTCACCACAATCGTAGCAAGTGTGAGATTGCACCCTGCAGGCTGCAGTGTGACCAGGCCAAAGTGATCCACAGCAGCTGTGAGAGCCACATCACATGGGTGACCCTTGCAAAGTGGCACCCCTTTAGGTGGTGTGTGACTGGTCCAAGGTGATGCCCAGTGGCCATGAGGACCTCACCACATGGGTGACCCACATGAGCTGGCACCCTGCCTGGCAGGGTGTAACCAGGCCAAGGTGACATCTGGTGGCATAGAGGTGCTCACAACGTGAGTAACCATGCGAGGTGGCATCTCACATGGTGGGGTATGCCCGGGTTGAGGTGACACACTTTGACCGAGACAGACTTGCAGCACAGGTGGCATGCACCAGGTGACACCCCACTGTGCAGTGTGTGATCGGGCTGAGGTGACACCTGGTGGCTGTGATGGTCTCGTCCTGAGGGAAGCACATGCTAGTTGACACCCTGGCAGGTGGGTATTGACCAGGAAGAGGTGACACCCAGTGGCCGTGATGGCCTCACTACATGGGGGACACACAAGAGATGACATGGTGCCAGGTGTGGTGTCACAGGGACAAGGTGGCACCTAGTGGTGTGATTGCCTAGCTATGCGGGTGGCACATCAAGGTGGCACCTGGCAGGGTGGGGAATGACGGGGCTGAAGTGACACCCGGTGGCCATGATGGCCTAGCCATGTGAGTAGCATGAACTATGTAGCACCCCATGGGGCAGTGTCTGAGTGGGCTTAGGTGACACCTCGCGGCCTTGATAGCCTCACCATGCTGGTGACATGGGTGAGGTAGCACCTTGCCTGGTGGGGTGTGACGTGGCTGAGATGACACATGGTGGTCATGATCCCTTGCCTCTTAGGTGGCTCCAGCGTGGTGGCACCCTGCTGTGAAAGCTATGAAGGGGTCAAGGTGACATCCCATGGCTATGACAGCCTCACCACATGGGTGACCCAAGTGAGGTGGCTCCCCACAAGACATGGTGTGACTGAGCTAAGCTGTCACCCAGTGGCAGTGATGGCTTCTCCATGCAGGTGACCCATACGAGGTGGTACCCCACTGGGTGGTGTGTGAAGCAACCAAGGTGACACCCAGCAGCTGTGAGGGCCTCATCACGTGGGTGATCTGTGCATGGTGGCTCCCCACCAGGCAGTGTGTGTTCAGGCAGAGGAGACATCTGGCAGCCATGACAGCCTCACCATGCAGTTGACCTTTGCCAGGTGGCAACCTGCG